>NW_028280959.1:482500-782500 GCF_059751285.1 Brachycentrus maculatus | reverse complement strand
GTATAGGTAGGTACCTAGTTATTTTATTACATATATATATATATATATATATATATTTGTGTTTATATTAGGTTGAAAAAGATACACAATAATAAAAAAAAATCGTAGGTATGTAAAAAGACTTCAACGAGAAGATACCACAGGTCAGAGGCCTGGTAAATAAACTGACTTTCATATTCTTCTTCATCTATATTGAGATGACAATTATTCTTTAAAATATTCTTAATATTTTGAAATTGGTTCGATTTATGGTCACCCTTAGTTCACCCTTACTGCATAGGGATGAAACTTTTTTTACGAAAGATGTAAGAAATTATTAAGTACCGTAATTTGATTTCACCGAGAGGCACCAGGGAACAAGAAGATGAAGGGGGATGTTCAGCTCGAGGCGATAGTAATTCTTTCAAAAGGCTGTTTCCACCCCTTATATTGTGCAAACCTACGAAATACCAACACGAAATAAAAGTGCACAAATTGCGAACTGAAGTGCAAAATGAATCGGGATAATTGTGTTATGTGGATGCTGATGGAATATTAACAAAGTAATTGTGAATTAAAGCTGCAAATGAATACTTCAAAGGAATATTTTCAAACAAAAGTAGAGGGAATTCTTCCAAAACAGAATGATCTCCCAGGCATGATTTCTAACTTACTACCATCACGCCGCTTTTCCTCAGGGGTAGGCAGAGAGAACAGAACGCCGCACAACTCTGTCTTTGCAAAAAATCTTTACCATTTCCACATTCACGCATCGTGTTATACGTACTCGCCGATTATTCCGGCTTCCGAATGGACCGCTTTCAAGTATTTGATAAACTTCATCATTCACAGTTTCCCTTAGTTTTCCTTTGTTCTATCTCCAATTAAATTAGTCTCTAAAATTTATTTTACCATTCTTTCCTCACTCATTTGTTCTTCATAAACTAACCATCTCAACACACATTCGTCTGAGAGATTACTCGATTAAGTCAACTTTCATATTTTTTTTGATAATTCTATCCCTCATTTCCACTCATTGGAGTTGGTACCAGGACTCAATTGTGTACTGCCAGTTTAGCTCTCACTGTTAGGCACTTATTTGCTTTATTGCTGATTTCAGTGTACCATTACATTGTTTTCTCTCTTCTATTAATATTTCCGTCCCTAGAAAACAAACAAAATAATGTATTTGTCCCATAATTTCCTCAATTACTTATATTGTACACCAAGTTTTATTAATTAACTTATTTCAAAAACTATAACTTTACATCTCTCAATATTCATCATCAAATCCCTTTTCTTTCACGTAGTTTAAACATTTGTATCCTTTTATCAAAAATATAATAACGATGTTTAATCGCAATCACAATCAAATTGTAATATTCTCACATTATGTCTAAACACGTGTCACAATAGATTTGAAGAAATAGTGGTATTTACCAAGTAAAAATTTGAAATAAAATTAATAGATTTTTCCCCAAAGATACTGCTGAATCAATTAATGAAAGTAAAATATTTGTTTTAATTGCGTAGTCACGATTTCACTTTGGTTATTAATGTCAATTTGTTCAAATAATTGAAAATCAACATTGGTAGCGGCTCGGAGTGGAGAGTAAATATAATAAATTAAGCAATATTTGGGCAGGGTTTCTGAGTTCCCCGAGAAGAATCAATGGCTGCCGAATAGATAATAAAGGCTAATTCCGTTCGCCTTTGTCCTGTTAAGGGACCTTCTTGCATACCTAGCGGCGATTCACTTCATTAGAACAAAGGACCATGTGTGTCTTTCTAGTATTGCCGCTGTATCGGTTTACTTGGGGCAGATTGGTGATGGAATTTCTAATCTAGGCTGTACAGCAGATTGCAATTTTAAAATTTAATGCAACGTCAAAGGGGATGATGGAATATCTTGAATTAATGAATTATCAAAGTGCAAGAAATAAGCTCTTTTTGCAGATTCACAGCGTAACTAAAATAAGGTCTTAAAGGTTGAAACACCTAGTCAATTAATTTAATTTCATATTTTAAACGGCACAGATTTTTAGGGTCTACTACTGAAGGTTGTTTGATAATGCGCTAACAATGCGAAACAATGGAAACGAAATTTAATTTTCATGTTAAAAAAAAACAAAATTTTCAACTTAGTAGACGCTAAAAAATTTGTGTTTGATTTTAATATTTCAAATATAAATTTCAGAGATCTACAAATCAAATGTCAAATTAATAAATAAACAATGAATTTAAGTGTCATATTTTTGTAACTTTTTTGAATAAATAAAATGAAAAAAAGAATTACTATTTTTTCAATTAAGTTATAAATGTGAGATCTCTGTACCTACTGGGTAGGATCCGTTCATTCAGGCGATTTGTACCAGCAAACAAGTAACGATCATCATGTAAACGATCCGATCATTAAAACCGGTAACGAATCCTTTAAGTCATTATTTAATTTGAAAATTTCGTCAACGAAATGAAAGATTGCCGATCAAAAAATCATCTGCGGTAATCAAACCTATTGACAAGTATATAAAACGACAACCTAAAAAGGTCTTTGGAATAACATTAAATGGTCCACAAGAGATTAAGGTATTATGAATCGTTTTTCTTATTGATATATTCATATAGAGCTTTTTTTAGACTCTTGCTGCAAATTTTATAAAAAAATCTTAATAACAATTTGATATACTAAGTCAGAGACTCGGTGAATCAATAAATCATTGAACCTGTGTACGGATTAATGTTGGCGAATAAGATTCACTTTTGTCTGGTCACTCAATAGTACGTATGAATGTATAATATTTACTAAGCACATTCCTACTACCACATACTTATTCCGATCGATTTATAGGAAAATCTATTGCAAATATATATAAAATTGACTTTTTTTCAAACAAAATAGTCAATCAAATAATTTATATTGAATTCAAACGATTTTAAAAAAGCCTTTGGTGAAATCGAGAAGGTTACAAAATTTATCGACATAAGCAATTCTCAAAATACAGGTGGAAAAGTCACCTATCAAGATCAACAAATTTATTGAGCTCTGTTACATAAATTAATATCGAAAATGTCAGTCGTTATTCGATTTTAACTGTAAAATAAATTACTGAAAATATATTGATAACGATCGGGCATTCACGCATAAAATAAAATACTTGACAATAAATATTCGTGTAAGAAATAATAAATTAACGAAATGGGTTATGGGTGCTCCTTAATCTGCGATCTACCCTTGGTGACGATATTGTGTGTATTCCGACAGCCCACCAAAGTCTACCCTTACGATTACTTTATTCATAGAGACTTGTTCTCGCGAATAATACAAATTCCATGAAAATAATTGCTTATTTTAAAGAGAAAACGGTTTCATTTAATGGTTGCATTTTGTTGGCTGGATATTATTTGTTATTATTTTTAAGAATATTCGTTTTACATGTTGTCCATCTCCGTAGTGTAATAGTCAACACGCTCGGTTACAGTTCTGGAGCTCTCGGGTACGATTCACAGGTGGGGGGCTAACTAAATAAAAGTGATTTTTTCACATAAATACTTATTCAATATTACCCTGGACTGGTGTCCGAAGGGAAGGGTTGATCACCTTTCCTTCATGTGTTAACGATCAAGATAACACTGCGTTTATATGATGCAGTATCCTATGCTACATCGCGTGTGGACGAAGGTTTAAAAAATATGTTTAAAACACATAAATATGTATAATTTATGTATATTAAAACAATTTCTTAGCCTATTTGTATATTTTAGATTTAAACGAATTGAATTAAGTATATTTAATGATTTAAAAAAAATATATTAAAAATTATTACATAAGGTTAAACCACAAAAATTCAATTTATTTAATTTTAATTACAAAATTTAGTAATTCAGTCTTCTCTTGCTATATTAACTTTGAAAGAAGGGTTGATTGCCTTACCTTCATGTTATAACGATTATATATATATATATATATATATATATATATATATATATATATATATATATATATATATATATATATATATATATATATATATATATATATATATATATATATATATATATATACATATATATATATATATATATATATATATATATATATATATATATATATATATCTATCTATATGTATATATATATATATATACATATATACATATTTTTTTGTAGTGCCCTATGCATCTTTTGGACACATTAGATACTAGACTACACTACAAACTAGACAATTTGTACAATTAGAAGTCAATGAAGACTAACTCTTGTATGTTTCCCACTATATTTTGTATATTTGATACTATTTATAACTTTCGTATATTTTTTTCTAAAACATTAATGTTTTTTTTTACAGTTTTAGTATAAATATATGATAATGGTTATCTAGGGGATGAACGCTCCTTTAAACTGACTAAGAATACGTCGGTTACGGCTGTCGGCCCACCATAGTTGTAGCGGTAGCTATCCAAAGCCCTATCGCCCTTCTGTGCGCAGGCATGGCCATAAAAAAATACGAGACCTCCGACACTTCAACACATTTAAAAAATAATATAAATTCACCCACGCAGAGGTCGGCGGGAAGGGAGCTGGGACAAGCTCGACCGGGCTGGAGATTTGGACTTTATTGATTATATTATGGGACGCTTGAATTGTCAACTTGTCTGGTCAATGAAAATATGTGGGACAGAAGCCTGTATTAAATGTCTCAAATTTGTACATGACTAAGTATGGTATGTTTAATAAATAAATACTGTCACAGTATTTTTTCTAATCTTCAATTTTTTGGTTGTGTCGAAATCTTTGTTCACGTTGCACCCAAAAGTAACCGGTCAAATTATAAGCGTCATATTTTTTTTTATAGATGTCGCCTAGTATGTAAAATAATTAAAAATGGATCTTGCATACATTTAACTAACTAACTAACTAACCATCACGCCGCTTCCCCGCAGGGGTAGGCGCCACACCACTCTGTCCTTGCAAACATTCTTGGCCCTTTCCACGTTCATGCATCTCCTCATACATACCCGCCGATTGTTACGACCCCTAACCTGACCACTTTCATGTATTTGGCATACCTGATCGTGCCATGTTTTTCTCGGTCTTCCTCTGCTTCTTTTCCCACTAATATTCGCCTCATAAATTTGTTTTACCGTTCTTTCCTCACTCATTCGTTTACATGTCCAAACCATCTCAACACACCTTTCTTAAGTTTATCGATAATGCTTATCTCAGCTTTGCATTCCTTCCTTATTTCACTATTCGCACATCTATCATACATCGTTTTGTCGCACATTCTTCTGTGAGATCGCATTTAGACTACATTCAGTCTACTTTCATCCTTCTTTATACTCTATGTTTCACTTCCATACATTATAGTTGGAACCAGGACTCCGTTGTGCACTGCGTTGCATAAATTTAAAAACGGTATTTGCTTAATAAAGCTTACATAAAAAATCATAGGTTAAACTTGCACATAATAGGATGAAAAGATCTATTGAATATGTACTCGTATATATGAGTTACAAAAAATTCGGTAGGTACGGTATTTTATTCAATCATAGGTAGTATGGTGAATGTGACATGTGAATAAAGTGATCACGTAAACCAGCGTATGATAGATCGTATGTCCTCTAAATACCGGGACATCCATATTCTTCATCATCTCTGTTGATGGTATTAATTTAAATTACTCGCAAGTGGATAAAGCAATATTTGTTAACTAAGATTTGGACACACTCAAAGTATTGTGAATAAAATATTCAAATAGTAAAAATCAAGTGTTTTAATATATTTATAGTTTCATCATATCATAGGTACCTCTAATTGTGTGTCGAAAGAAAAAAAATACATATTTCATGACAATTTTGGTAAAAACATATTACCAATCACTTAAACTCAATATAAAGCTTCGTCCGTACTCACCATACATGCTAGTCACTGATGACTTTTGAAGTATTCGTACATGAATATCGCTATCACAATTTTATTATGTGGAAAAACGTATCCGGAATATTTTGAGGATTTTCATGTCCGATATGAAAATGTATTCTGCACATAACTTAAGATGTTATCTCAGAATGCGAATATTTCTCTGTCAGCAGAAATCTCATGTCAGAATTGATGTTGTTGTTTTGGCATTAACGTCACGTAGGGCCAATCTGTCTACCAATCGAGATCCACCCTAAAGATATTGCTCGCCTTAATGTGGGGTCTTTCTTTGAATGCCTTCCTATGGCATCATTAAAATACCAGATCTATAAATAATCTAAGTTGCGGAGAAAGCTTGGGATCCGAATAAACAACTTGCTCATTTATTTGACTGTTTGCTTTGTATTGAATCTTTAAAAGAAAAAAATAATTATCTACTTCTGAACTGGTGAAAATTTAGGAAAATATTTTTCCAGACGCCCTTTTCTTTAGATTTGATATATTTATTTCGTATCTCCTCATTTAAATATTTTTGTGTAAAAAGGTCCGATATTATATAAATTTATGGAAGATTGGAGTAGGTTATTCAGCTTTTTGTGGTATACTCGAAATTCGTTTGACCAATCTAGGTAAATATTATATTTGATTTTGTTAGATGTGTTTCTGCGATTTTGATCTTGAGGTTCTATGAATATTCTCATGTGATTTATGTATCGTTTAGCTGGAAGTTTTTGTATTTTTTGTGAGTTATTTTTTAAATGTATTGTAGTGATAAGCGCTTTAAGCTACCATGCAGGAGGTTTGGGGTTCAATTACAAGGAAGATTCAAAAGTCAAAGTTAGGGAAGTACAAGAGTGATCACCTTGCTTTCATGTAATTATCGAACAATATAGTTTATGATTAAAGAGATTTAAATTTATATTAAAGTAAAAGGGTCGATTTAACTTAAAGTTTTAAGTTTTGTTCTGACATTTCTTGGTGGAACTGTATTTTATATAATAAAATAACAACTATATATTTTTTTTCCATATACATATATTTAATTTAACTAGTGACCTATGTTGTTATATTTTTATAATGGCATAAGTTTGATTTGATTATCAAAAGTTGAAATTTATGATATTTTTCCTTAATTGAAGAAAAGTAAAAATAAATAAAAATACATTTTAAATTACACTGTTTTCGTGATAAATCAGCTCAAGAGCGTAATTAACTTGTATACCAAACATATTTGGAGATTATAATCAAATTTAGAATTCTCTACTTAAAAGTTAATCACTAAGATAGTTGATACATACTAACAACGTCATAGCGCTCGTCGAATGAACAAAGTATACCATCGAAGTGAGTAAAACCGAACACCGGACAAAACACATAAAAATATCATAATTTAGCACGAACATAGTTTAATCTCGGAGACATAAAAAAGCGATAACAGTTCCTACTTATGCGTACATTTTCACAGAATTAATGCTTTCTGGAAATTCATAACTGGTACCATTTCATGACTTTATTAAAAATTTTGTAGCTCCTTTTATCTCTTCGGTAACACGATCGCCCGTATCAAACGGTTATAAATTTTATTTTTAATCACGTGGACATGTTTCTTTTCATCACTTTATTATTTTTTTAAATATGAATCTGACTTGCAATAAAGTCATGAATTTTATTACGGTCATAAAGGTTGTTTTGCCGTAGGAACATTTTGATCTAGGATAAGACTGACGATTCCTAAATTCATATGGCGTGATACAAATATTAGTATTTTATTAATGTAATATTTTTTTTTCGAAATAAATAGTTATACAGTTTTAAAAGCGTTATTAAAAGGTACAGAGTGAACAAAAATTAGAAAAATATTTTTTCAATAAATAAACATATTTTTAAAAATGTGCGCGGAGACACTCTGATTACTTACTGAATTGCGTATTTGCGACTACCCCCTTTACTTTCAAGAAAACTCTTAGTTAAAACGATGCAGTGCCCTATGCACTATTGTATACGGATAAGGATTTAAAAAAAGTTTATGCGTGCAGAATGAAAATTATCTAATATGTACATTGTTCATTATTGCATTATGGCTTGAAAATATTGATACTAAATATTATAAGTTAAAATATTGCTTCATAAAAAAAATGATGTACCGTTGTTGATTTTAAGGATCTAATTTTTATATATAAACAAGAGTTGACAATATGGTGAATATTGAAGAAGAATACAAACTCAGTATATATTTCTACATACTTTGAAAAACCGTAGTGTTCATTGAGAAGTTTCACTTTTGAATATGCAAACTCGTTTGGTCGATACCATCAATGTAACGTTGTGTCACCTGATATAATTTGACCTCCCCTTGATACTTTATACCACTTTGTCCGTACCCCAGAACCTTTCTTCAGTAATTCCCTTTGAAACTTAATACGTCAGTAACTCAAACACGCAACCGGCCAGCGCATACCTTCAGATCACGCATGTCCTCCTGGTACTCACAGGACCGGCAGATCAAAAAAATACAGAATTGTTTGAATTATGAAAATAATTAATTGAAAATAATTATGTTTTTTTTTACATCTCTGTTGAGATGAAATGAAAATAACTCTCAAGTGGAGAAAACCCAGATTTCTGAACAAGTGTTTGGACACATTCAAAATGTTGTGGATATATATTTTAATCAAAACGAATCTAAGATTGGAGACATATTATTTCCGGAAAGAAAAGTGAAAAAAAAAGAAAAATTAAAAATTAAGATATCATTATATTGCCAAAATATTTCATAGAATTTTTTTCATATTGAAGTATGCTTTAAAAAAAACTATTTTTTTTCAGACGATAGTAAAAAATCAAATGTTTATTTAAATAATCGTTAAAAATGATTCAAACCTCATTTTTCATGTGATAATTAACTTATATTTAATAGCTCGAGAAAGATTCATGGCAATGCTTTTTAAAAATACTTTTTGTTGTTGTATTAAAATATAAGGTTGTTCGATTTCAGTGGATAACTCTAAGGTTGCTCCAATCACCTTCATAATTTTTTTCACTAACAAATTGTTCGAGAGATGGCGATTTCCAAATTTAGATTGTGGTTGGCCTAACTTTGATTTTCAGAAAAATAGTGTTCAGGAAAATATTGCAAAAATTAACATCTCGTTCTGAAATTTAACATGTCACTTAAAAAGTTAAATTGTTCATTTAAAACCGGGTTTTCATATCATAGAAAAATTACTTAGTTAAGTTGTAAAGGCTTGTGATTGGAATTAAACCAGGAACTTTTCAAATTATGGTCGAGCTATGTAACCTAATCCGGCACTGCCCGCGGCAACTGGGTTATAAAAAATGTCTCCTGTACGCGTTTCACGGAGATAAAATTATGAACTAAATAAAACTTTTAGCCTAACATCAATCAAAATGCTAATGAAACCCTAATGTCTTCGGGTTCAAACGGATTAAGAAAACCAGTGATTGAGTATTATATATTATTATAAAAATAAATTAATTTTATTATTAAATTATATATATTATTATAAAAATAAACAATATATATATGTACGTACAACTAAAGAATCAAAAATGCTAATAAAATCCTTATGTCTTCGGGTTCAAACCGATTAAGAAAACCAGTGATTGAAGATTATATAATATAATAAAAATATATTAATTTAAAACATGCACAGTTCAGCATCGAAATATCATATCAACATTATGTACGCATAACTAAAGAATAAAAAATGCTATTGAAATCTTTGTGTCTTCGGATTAAAGCGGATTAAGAAAACCAGTGATTAAAGATTATATAATATATAAAAAAATATTATTTTTATATATGCATTTCAGCATCGAAATATCAGAAAATTTTGAACAAACTTATAACTATAGAATCAAAAATGCTATTAAAATCCTAAGGGTTCAAACGGATTAAGAAAACCAGTGATCAAAGATCATAAAATAGATATATTAATAAAAATTTCGTTTTCATTTTTAATAAATTAAGCATAGTTCAGAAAATAAATATCAAAATAAAATTAAATATAACTATACGAGTAGATAACTTGAGTAAATGTTTTAAAATAAAGTTTTTTCTGTACACCACATACATAGATATGCCTTTGTTATGCCATTTTGAAATTTACTTAGGTGATAATAAAATTAAGTGATCATTCAACATATAAAATATCGGAGCACATAAATTAACGATATTTACAGAAATGCGCTCCCTCATACAAATGTGTGGAAAATCGATTTGAGACAGAATTTAAAATGAAGATATTAGATAGGAATGTACATAAGACTGAACTAAGGATAGTTGAAAAGATAATGAAAAATACTTTAAGGTGGTATTGATAAGTAGAGAGCGTGGATAATGCGAGAATGACCAAGAAAGTATGTATAAAAGGCAAATGTAAACCAGATCAATCAGAATCTTAAATTTGGCAGAGTCAAAAGTCTACGTAACCGGAGGGTATGTATGACCAGATGTATGGATACGAACGAAGCTAGAAGTGTATAAGAGAAGAACAGACGAGTGGGGCGTTCCATCCTCACTGCCTACCCCTGCAGTGAACAGCGTGATGATAGTAGTAGGTTTCGCAGAAAAAAAATATAAAAAGAAGTAGGTTATTTAATTTGGAATCTACTTATCGACAAATGTATAACTTTCTTTGTGTTCAAAGTTTTGTCTAATTAATAATGAGCGAAAAAACCTTGATAAAGAGAAATACCATTAAAATTAGACAAAAAACTTTTGCCGTGAAACGCCGAGTAGCTCTTCGTTTAAAATCATCTAAATACTTGAATAAAAGTGTTACAAAAAGTTTTAATATATCCGAGCTACTTTAGAGGGTCTCGTTTTATGCCTCGGCTACAACAATATAACTCAGGAATTAGTTAAAGAGTTAGCTCCGAGACTCTAAAACGGATCATAAAGTCTTAATTTTTACCCGTTTGCGCTGTATTTTTTAGGCTGGAAGGTTTTTTATTACCGTAAGATGACGCGGGAAGGAGGTCTCGATCTTTTATGATGCACATTTTAAGTAGGAAACGCTGTACCCGTGGAATTCTGCCCATCGTCAAATTTTTCGGCCGATCAATGAGCCATTCTCGAGAGTGGATCTCGACATCAAACCAGAATATACCTATTACAGATCGTGATCCAACACTCAACAGAAATAGCTCGAAGATGGCGAATAAGATTTCTGTAAAGTGTATACGTATTTGTGTATGTATGTTAAAACATATTATTCAAAACACACACATATATATATATATATATATATATATATATATATATATATATATATATATATATATATATATATATATATATATATATATATATATATATATATATATATATATATATATATATATATATATATATATATATATATGTATATATATATATATATATGTATATATATATATATATATATATATATATATATATATATATATATATATATATATATATATATATATATATATATATATATATATATATATATATATATATATATATATATATATATATATATATATATATATATATATATATATATATATATATATATATATATATATATATATATATATATACACACATATACTTTATGGATTAACATGATATTGAAATAAAACACTTGAATGAGACCACTCTTGAATTTATCAATGTAAAGACGACTAGTTTCAAAAACTACAGATGTAGTAATTAACAGGTGAAAATAAACAAGTACATATATCTGTAATGCTCTTAACAAGGCGTGTCTTACATATTTTTTAAATATTTTTTTATATCCAAATTTATGAGTCGAATGTGGTTTGTAATAGAGGATGACCAAGGCATTTGGCATTTGGCATAGTTAAGTATATCAAAAACTTGAATGTGGTTAGGTCAATAATCTGGCGGTACGTATGAGGAGGTACATGAATGTGGAAGAGGGGGGGAGTATTTGCAAATTCAGATTAATGTGGCGTTCTATTTTCTCTACCTTCCCTGCAGAGTAGTGGCGTAATGGTTAGGCAGTTAATTATATTTAAATTATTATATGAATATTGAAATTACGATTTTGTCTAAAAATTAGAAACATTTAAAAAAAAATGATGTTGCAAAACCCTTTAAGGGTTTTTAAAAGAGTTTTTGTAACACATAAATTTCTAAACATATTTTTTTTTATCAAAGTGGTTATGGAGCAGTAGTAAGATTGTGATGCAAACTCGGCTTCTAAAACGAGGTTCGCATTATTAAAGTTACCTAAAAGCTATGACCATGGTAATTTTATATGGCCGGGTTGTATATTTTTAAAAGTCCGGCAGCCGAATTTTTATTTCTTTTTAAAAACAACCCCTGATACTTTGTGATGCCGATGGGGATGTAACGAGGTTTTACGACTTCTCCATATGGATGACTTGCCTTATTTGTAAATATTTATAATGTATCCTTCCGTTATATGTAATATTTTTAATGACTAAGCTTTATTTTTTATAACTTCCAGTCATTAGGAACTACGTAGTATAATATAATAGTATAATGAATACATGTGCAGAATATAAATTTTAGATATTTCTTTTCAAAAATATGGCTTTATCTTTAAAAAATCAGACGTGACACAATCCACAATTGTTTATCAATTATTTTATTTAAAAAACAAACTGTGTTTCCTCATTTTGATGAGGGCATATTTATTTCTCTAAAGTAGTAATGTTTACATGAAGTGTTTTATTTTCATATTTAAATAAAGCAATATTGTATACGGCTATGAGTCAGAAAGATTCTTTGACTGTTTTACACTCAATTAATTTCATACTAAATCTCCCATTTCACATTGAGTTTCTTAATATAATTTTGTGTATTGTTGGAAAATTTACTCCATCTAAAAAATAAAAAAATGGCAAAATCCACATTTAATTTTTAATTACTCAATAATTTAGGCTTTCACAAAAAATCGAAAATGCTTCAGAAATTTATTAATAAATGTATTATTTCTTATCAGAGATATTAAATATTTTTTCCGCCTCCGTATTGTAATGGCTATTGCGTTCAGATACCATAATCAGAGCTCCGGGTTCGATTCCCAGGGCGGCCAAAATAAAATGCTGCGTTATAAAAAAATACCTTGTTATAAATGTAATGAAAGTAAAGTAATTTTACATCACAGTTAATTTCTAAGAAATATTTGAATTTCTATTTTTTACTTTTATAACTCTAAGACTCTTGAATTTAGCAAAAAGAATTGTTTAATTCTTTTTCAACATTTAAAATAAATTGAATATACAATATATCCTATATTAAATGAACCATATTTTTTCGTTTACATAATACGTAAGTAATAATGCTTATGAAACGTTTTTTTTTAATAACCATAAAATACTCAAAAACTGGGTAAATATAATATTTTAAAGATATGATTCAATTTAATTTATTTATACCTACAAAGTATTAAAATTTACGTAGGCATGATATTTTGATAGGATTTAAGCACGCTATGGAATAAACGAACCATAAAACCTAAGCTCATACATCTCGACTTGGTCCACTGCACCATTCATCAATGAGTAGTCATGCGATATCATTTCTCCACATTCAAATCAAAACGGGCATGTATTTCCACCTTACTTGCTCCACATTCTTGAATTCAGAAGAAAAAACCAGCAATTATTATTGAAATTATTGATATATCCATGCATGTATTTTGTAAACAGAAGTAATTCATTAAAAAGTAGTACCATAAATGAAATCAAGCAGGTCTTTTAAGTCTTTTTTGAAACATGAAAACATATGTTTAAAAAAAAACACTTGTTTTTTTACCACTTGAGTTAATTTTATGACGACTAGTTTCAGAAGCTATGCTTCCATCTTCATCTTCTAAATGTCAACATTAAAATGTTTTCAGAAACTAGTCGTCGTAAAATAAACTCAAATGGTGAAAAACCTAGTGTTTTTTATTTCAAATTTCATCATTTAAAATTTCACCACAAAGTGAATGCCGAAACAATAAATAAAATACAAAAAAATAAATATATCAGTTTTGAGATGGTTTGGGTAAGTGATTAAAATGAGTGAGGATATAACAGTAAATCAAATTTATGAGGTAATTGTAGTTGGAAATAGATGCAGAAGAAGACCGAGTATACTTGGCATTTTCAATACTTAATGGGGTTACGTCAAAAGTAATCGGAATAATCGGCTGGTATGTATGAGGAGATTAATGAATGTGGAAGAAGCAAAGATTGTTTTCAAAGACAAATCCGTGTGGCGTTCTATTCTCTCTGCGTACCCCTGCGGTGAAGCGGTGTGATGGTTATTTACTTAGTGAAGTAATCAAGTAAGCATCGCTTAAAACTGCTTGTAGAGCACAGATGCGGGCTGGAGATGTGGCAGCACTGGAGCTTAGTTATGCGATTGATAGCGAGCTGTTCTTCTCACATGATCAAGTATTTCTTTTCATATCATTATTTTGTTATTGTTTTTGTTTTGCTACATTCGATTAATTTCATAATGGTATATCCTTACCCACCTAACATCTCCTTACTTTTATCCCACTCAATGGTGCATAGGGCACTGCATCGTATTATCTTAGTGTTATCTTAGTCGTTACTTACACGAAGGCAAGGTGATCACTCTTGCGCTTCAGGGACCAATCCAGGGAATATTAAATAAATATTATTGTTTAAAATCGCCAATTTTTATTTTCACCTCCACCCTTGTGACTCGGACCCGGGACCTCCAGCACGGTAGTTAAACACGCTAACCATTACACCACTGAGGCGGACATGAACACATGACATAAACCACCAACTAAAAACTACAGGGGTAGGCAGAGAGAATAGAACGCCATAATGCTCTGTCTATGTAAATATAAATTAATCTATGTAAATCTGTCTACGTATACCCGTCGAGTATTTTGACTCTTGAACCAACCGCTTTCAAGTATTTGACATACATCAAATTTTCTTCCTATACTCCTTTTTCCAACTACATTACCAAATATAAAAAAAAATTAGAAATATATATTTTTTTCAATATTTAAATATTATACCTTAATAATATCTTGACAATCTTGATGAGATTAAGTATTTTACGGGTTCTATTTCCACACCGACATCAAGGGATGTCACTTTCCATTAGCCTAACTCTACTGAGAATAAAATCTGATAGCACCAATAATAATATGATTAGAATATAATGAGTTAGTTCCCTGGTTCCTGTATCTCATGGAAAGGGCTCTCTCACAGTTTAAATCGCATTATCCTGGTTCGGCGGACACGTTCCCGATTCATCTGGACCAGGTAGAAGATAAAGGCCGATCAGAAACTTACAGTTGATGAAGCGAAGACTGTGAAAGATAAGAGAACTTTAAGCTTTAATATATTTTCTTGAATGTTTTTCGCAGATACTTTGTGGCACATTTTATAAATTACATTTTTTAATCACATTTTTTAAATCACATTTTCATATGGTGTACGGAGTGCTTGGAAAGGATGTCTTTAATCGCAATTTTTTAAAAGTTATTTTCTTTATTAACAACATTTTGAGTGTGTCCAGACACTTGTTCACAAATCTGGATTATCTCCAATTAGAGGAGTTATTTTTCAATTTTTTTTTGACATCTCATCAAAGATGAAGAAGAATATGGAAGTTCATATTTGATGGGATGTCAAAAAATAATATGAAAAATAACTCCTATAATTGGAGATAATCCAGATTTGTGAACAAGTATTTAGACACACTCAAAATGTTGTAAATAAATTAACTGGTCAAATTTTAAGCTAAAATAATAAATATATTATTTTGAGAAACAAAAAGACTTTGTTTTTTGATCCACTCACATTTTTATTAAAAACCAACTTGTTTCGGCAACAACCTGTTGCCCTCTTCAGGGTTAAGATGTTGTGCATTATTTAAGACACCCAGGCCTGCTTCTAGATATTTCGGAGGGCATGTGCGAAGGGGCATCATATTTAAACACTTTAAAAAATGCCGAATGCATCGAAACACAGGTTACAATAGATTTTATAAAATCATGTAATTACCAACTATGATATTAAATAAAAATGGATAGATATCACCATTTATTAATGAAATCATAAAATAATCAATTGAACCAGTTCTTTATAGTTCGTTTATAGCCCTATAAATACTACCAAATCCTTATTCAATAATAGATCTTCACCAATATTGAGATATGCATAAAAATCTTTATATATTAAAAATGTATACGAATAAGGCGCCCACAAACGCTAGTCTCGAAATATATCCCTTCTGAATCACGAGTATTTTTATCGTCTTTTAAAAAAGTTCGCTAAATTCTGAAAATAGAAAATAACTTTCAACGAGATTTTTTTTCCTATTTAATCGATTTATTACTCGAACACTTCCCTCCCTATAACCTATTCCTGAAGAGGTCGTTGGGCACACAGAATATGATTTATGACTGAAAAATGGCGTTCGGTACTTTACGGTTGGTACCTACCGCTTCTGTGTGACGTTTTTCCAGGACTGGTTTCAGTACATTTATATCGCAAGGGCTTTAGAGGTAATCTAATGCACACAAATATAGCAATCAATCATCTCTTCCTTTAAATTTACGCGAAGGGCGCGTTAACCTTTAAAAGAAAATATTTCAATATCAATATTTTCTTCGGAATTTTGTAAATATTACGAAAGGCACGTGAACGCAAATTTTTTTCATTCCTTTACACACTTGTGTAATAAATACATAAAATTCTTCACAACATTTTGAGTATGTCCAAATTTTGGTTCACGAATTCTGGATTTGCTACACTTAGGAGTTATCTATATCAAGATTCTATTATTGACATCTCAACATAGATGAATAGAATATGGAGGTATATGAATTCACAGGCGTCTCCTGGTATGCAAAATATTTCGGATTTTTTTATATACATTTCATAAAGGTTTGCGTATAAAAATTTAATAATTTCAACAGCAGGTATTGCCATCAGTGTATAACTTTCGAAATTTAAGCATGTGTTTGTCAATCATGGGTTGAATTGTCAATTTCATACGTGAATAAAGTAACAACTTAAATGAGCTAATGACAGGCCTTAAGCCCCGCTGATGCCTTCGTGTTCTTCTTCATCTATGATTAGAGATCAATAGTAAAAATATGTCTTCTAAATGGAAAAAAAAAGATTTGTGAACAAAGATTTTTTGAACAAAGGTTTGTGAACAAAGGTAAAAAAAAACGTAAGAAATATACAGGTCATATAACTTATTTAACTGATGTTATATGAATTTTATTATTCTCTTTTAGTTAAAAGAACTATTATTATCATGCAATAAAGTTGTACAACCATAATCTATAAAGTCATCCTCTCTGCCTATCCCTTCGGAAAATGCGTGATGATAACAGTAGTAGTAGTGTAATTATGTGTTTTACGAAATAAATTCATAAAAAGCTTTTTTTAAAGTCAGCTGAATTGAATCAATTAAAATAATATTTTTTAAACGTAATTTATTTATTGTTTTGGCATTTACTTTGTGGTAAGACATGGTGATATTATTAAAGAAAACACCCGTTTTTTTACCACTTGAGCTTATTTTATGACGATTAGTTTCAGAAGTTGTGCTTCCATCTTCAGTGTAAACTCATTTATACCTGAAGATGGAAGCTTAGCTTTTGAAACTGGTCGTAATAAAATAAACTCAAGCGGTTAAAAAACAAGTGTTTTCTTTTATAATATTTACTAAACGTGTTATTTGATTACCAATTTTAATTAAAATTTATCGATTTTTCAGATTTGTACCTTTGAGTTCAGTTACCTATGAAGCTTCTATGAAATTGTGTACTTTAATAAATGTTAGCTATATAATATCGATTCCGGGAAGAGCGTAGATTTATGGCTCACAGACAGAAGCAGAGGTGTGTTAAGGTATTCCATTTGATATATTTATTATATTAAGTGTGAAATAGGCATACCCCGTCCTGGGTCCTCTGTAGCCGTCAGTAAGGATTTATGCGTAACCCTGTATACCAGCTGAGATTGAATTACGTAATTACATTTATACATATAAAGATATTATACTTCGTTCGCTAAAACTCACCGTAACATTATAAATATTTTATTTTGAGTTTAAAAATGAAGAAGATTGATTAAACATACCTCTTTTGGTCAAATGAGTTTTGACCAAAAAAGTAAACGTGGTTTAACACAGTGTTCCACACATTTTTAAATATTAACCAAATTGTGGTAACATATTTAACATAGTATGATAAATGCGAAATGTGAGGCTTCTGAACTGAGCACGGGCAATCAAAATTTGGAGCAATTGTGTTATTTTCACAAAACTAGACGTTTTTCTGCGGCTCACCTAACTAATCACCACGGTACACCAGTGTGCCGTGGCACATACATTGCGCAACAATGGTCTAACACACAGTGTACAAGTAAGACCTGAGCCTTTAGTGCATAATGTTCTGCGATTTTTAGAACATTGTTGTACTTGGGTTGATCAAAATCGCATGTAAATAATTTTTGTGCAGCTGTATGTAGATAGTGCTATGGTAATGACTGTAGTATTCTTTGTATACTATGTAGTATAGTGATTTTACAAACAAACAGACGGTTACGTTTCAAAATTGCTATTTAAAAAAAAACTTTCATCTCAAGTAGAGAAGTATAAAAGTTTACTTTCTGGTGAATTTATTTCTTTTCCAAGATAAGTATGATAAAAATAAATTATTTGAAGATTTAAAAATATGAACAAGTTTCTTTGTAGGCTCTTAAGCTATTCAATCGGTTTAACAATCATTTAAAATATAAATAAAACACTTGTTTTTTACAACATAAAAATATTTTTGTATATATTTACTATTTCATCATGTGTCACCACGAAGTGAATGCTGAAACAACAAATAAAACAATAATTTAGTTATAACAATTATACATTTTTTTCTTCAATTAATCATCCATTTTTCAGTGAACGAATTATAGTTCACTGGAAGTTTCTTGTGTGTATTTTGCAGGAATCTGTGGCTTCACACCTGGAAACTGTACCAATACCGATGTTGAGTAAAGTCCGTCCTATGGTTTCCCGATACACGAGTATAGAGCTACATGGCTGCTAGCTGACCAAGGCGTGTGATTTTCTGTCGATACTCTATCTTATACGATCACGGAAGTATAAAAAGCTTGCGAAGTCATCTAAATATCCAACATCGGCTCATTAACGATACAACACGGTATCAAGAATCGTATAAAAATACTAACTAGAAAATATGTTTCTAAAACATGCCGTTAAAAAACTATTTTATGATAGTCCCTACTAACTTTAATTAAATTGCCACGAAAAAAGTTGTTTCTTATCTCGCATTAATTAAATTACTTATAAGACCAAAGTAGAATGAAGTATCTCGTAAAATAAACAATTACGTTGTTTTTTGTGTGAAGTTTAATTAAATACACAAGGGCACTTTGAATTTGTAATTTAAAAAAGTGTCTTATTTGTTTTTATAATGACATAATACCAAATTCATGTTTTCAGAAGACACGTTTGAAATTAAAACCTAAATAAAAATACAGTCTTGATGAACGCGAGTGCTTTTGTTTAGAATTTATCACACAGAATTATATAAAATTATAGAAATTCTATTATAAAGAGTGAACCCATTCGCTATCAGGGAAAGGACATAAAACTTTTAAATCCTAAGTAGAAACATGAAAAACGGTGTTGCTTTAGTTAGATTTTAGGGTCACTTCCTCAGGTAAATAGAAAAAGTCTTAAGACAATAAAAAATAATAAAAAATTCAAATAAATATAAAGTCTTAATGTAACTAATCGTTTCTCGCGGAACGTAATTATAAAACACTTTTGCAGTTAAAAATCTACGTCATCACTAATATATTCTAAAACGCCATTTTTTATTTTTTCATGTCGTTGTTACTGGAAAAGAATTTAGATGTTTTTGTGCACCTTTTTAAGTTGTGCTGCTTGATTTCTCAAAAATAAATAAAAACCTCCTTTCCCTTAATCAAATTCAATGTAAAGTTACCTCATATGCTAGTTTTCCTCTCTAATTTATTCCATATGTCAAAACCATCTCAACACACCTTTTATAAAATTTGATCGATAATGCTTATCTTAGTCTTTCTTTTCCTTATTTCACTATTCAAAGTCTGTCATATAAAGTTTAGCTGCACATGCATTAAATTATTATTAAAATAATAAATAAACCAATATATACAGGATTATAAAATATTTTCAACATTAACAAATAAATCAAATAAAAACACAACATTTTAATAAAAAAACTGATTAAATAAAATCTAAATATGTTTGCAAATTATAAATGACTGATTTATTTAATTTTTTTTAAGATAAAAAGGTAGCGTCCATATCAAATGAATTAATATACATACTTACCAAGAATTGTAAGATAAAGTTTAAAAGGTTAATGAAATCGTTTACGTGTATATTAAGTGGCAACAGCGTGAGCACTCAAGCGATAAACTTCCTTTCAGACTAATTAGCTGAACCATTTCCTTATACTCTCAAATTTCCCTGAGCAGTTTAATACTGCAGCAGTACTGCAGCTAAATAAGATGTATCCGAAAACGTCTCGGAGCGAAGGGCCATTATTATGATTAGTTCACGTACCGGCGCGGCGCTACCTTTAAATGTTAATCTGCGAGGATAAGATCATGTCCTGGCCATCATATATTACGTAACACGGGAAGGATCGCTGCATACGTCGTGCATCTGATGGCCATAAACAAAGAAGGAATGAAAATTACTACATGTAAGGGGAAGCATCTCAAAGTAATTGCGGCTGTTAAATGGCTGGAGTCGGGAACTGTGCTCTGTGTGTTTATTAGATATTCATTAATATCGCGGATACTACTGAAAATAATAAATTATAATATCTTTATACGAGAGGAGGAAAAACACGCCATGTAAATAGGTACGGTAAAGATAGACAGTGTCTATCGTATTTGATCAAAACAATGTATTTTTTTTTATTTGATTATTAAAATATATACGTGTACGTATAGATACATAAATAGATACATTTATAAATTCAAACACATTTTTTTTGGCGATAATACATGAAACTACCTTATATGACTTGTCAGTAGATTTCTTTTTACATACCTTTTAAAATAATTTTTAGCTTTTACAATATGTAATATACTCACGAAAAATGTATACTACAATTTTTACAATATCGACCATCCTATATTTTACTTCATTTGATCGTCCCAGGGCTTAATATTTGGAATTTGTCTAGCTTAAGTATAACTTAATAGAAATATAGTTTGGACTCTTCCTTAAAAACATGTGTGAACCAAATTTGAAAGTATCTCACATTTGTCGAATTGTTGAAAGTTATACCCATATTTCACAATTTCACAACAATTGCACCAGTTAACTAAAATGAGATTGACATATCATCAATAAAGTGAAAAGTTCTGGTATCGAGTAAATAATAAAAAAACGTTGGTAATAACCAATCAAAATATGTAAAATAGAAATGTTATTCAGGCTGCCTCACTAAAAAATATATGTGAACGAATTTTGAACGAATCTCACCTGTGTCCAATATTAAAAAGCTCTATGTATAATAACATACTTCAACTATTTGCACCAAAGCCAAAATTTCACAACTTTCAACATAACAAGTCATTATTTTATCAATGGTCTTTATAATAGAAACTATTTACAAAAGTATCTAATAAAAAATAGGGACGTTAGTTTTAAAGAATTTCTCCCTTTTAAAAAAGTTACAAATTGAAGAGTAATGATAAAAAATATGAGTAAAATGTTATTCATCGCTGAAGACGTATAAAAACAGGACACTTATTATTCACAATCTAAGGAAAACCGAGGATCTGTTTTGAAGTTAAGTAGCTCGCAATAGGAGCACGATATCTGCCCGAGCAAGATCAATTGTTCTGTTTACATTAAAAGCTGCAGGAAGTGTTTATTACGGAATTAAAATTGCTGAAGATATTACTCTGCGCGCTTTAATTGTGCAAGACATCTGTATGGTAATGCAGGGCCAACTAATGGCTTCTGCGGAGCAAATTTATTTTGTAGTTAATTGTTCAATTAAGCATTTAACGTGTTCGAATTTTTGCAGCAAGGCTAAATTGAGCGTTCCGTTTAAAGTACGGGAGGTGGATAGTATACCTGTAGCCATTGTTTCGGTTAATCTCTACCGTAGATCTGCATTTGAGAAGGCATAGATAAATGGATTAAACACATATCTGATAGTCTTGATAAATGATCTATAGAATGGAGGATGTATTATTGGTTCCATCGGATTAATGCGGAAAACACACATTTCCATTTTAACAGAAAATTGTTAATTTTATTATAAATCTAAAAGCAATTATTCGCATATTTTATATACACATTCAACTTGTTTTAATCACTTTGATAAGGAAAAAAAGCAGGAAGTGTATTAAAATACTCTATAAGCTAAGTTAGTGTGAAAAATACAAATTGTTATTTTGTCCCTTCTGGGGATGGATCACTGCATCATCAGCTTGGTAACCTAATACGAAGTACTATACTACAAAGGCATATGAAAAATCATTTAAAAATCTGGTAGAAAAAAAGTTTTGTGCACACAACATATAAAAAATTTATAACTACATAAAATGTAATTTTGTTTTAAAATCGCTATAAATATTATATTATAACTTAATTTTAACGTCTACCGGTTTCGAAGCTAACCGCTTCTTTGTCACGGTAGACATTATAATTTAGTTATAATAATAGTTTTATATTATCCACTGACACTTCGTGATGGAATTGCATTTTTAATTTATTATTAGATTAAAACCAATATTTTTAGCTTTTCCACTTTTTTATTTGACCAGCGACCGGGTTTCGTCGTTACCGACATCATCAGACTGGTGAGAGGCTTTACAAATTTGTATGTTATATATAAAAGAAGGCAGGAGTTGATAACCATGATTTGATATAATTTTATGAGAAATTAATTTAATTTTAGTGAATTTAAGTATTGTATGATATTTTAAATATTTTTTTATAAAGGTTTTTTGTATTGAAAGCACGATTTTATATAAAGTTAAAATAGATTTGTATTTTTTGTAAATGAATTTAAATTATGTAACGAGGTATCAGGAAATGCTGGTTGACGGCTCCTTCCACTAAGCTGTGGTTGTCCGGGGGGAGTCCGAAGTTCTCTGAAATGTAAATTTCCCGGCAGTCATTTCTTATCGACAAGACATTAAGGCATCTATTGTTTCTTTTCTAATGGGTAAAGTAAGGGAGAATGAATGTGTGTTACTTGATCATTTAATATGTCTTTATTATGACAATTTTTTAATCTATTTATTTCCAAAATTTCGAGCCTATCTAATTTTTTACCTTTACTACATTTGTGTAAGATTTTTACATTAAAATTTTTATCGAAATCATGATTTGACTCTATCAAGTGGTTTGCAAAAGTGGAGTTTTTTTTTTATTTCTCCAACTTTGGACATGTTCGTTTATTCTTATTTTAAACGATCGTCCTGTTTGCCCCACGTATTCAGCACTGCATGATCCACAACTTAATAAATATGAGCCTGAATTTGTTTCTTTTTCCCTTTTATCTTTATTATTAATTAGTATCTTCCCCAGATTTGAATTATTATAAAAGGCTATGGAACATTCATCTTTGCTCGCTAGTTTTCCGATTCTGTTGCTACTATCCCCTATAAAAGATAATTTAGCCCATTTTTTAACTACTTTTGAAGTCTCTGTAATGAGAGCTTTATTTAATTGAGATGTTGCAAGTCTCTTTTGTTTTTTCCTAATTAATTGATCAATTATTTAATTCAATTATTCAATTCAATTATTTTATAATTGATCAATTAATTAGGAAAAAACAAAAGAGACTTGCAACATCTCAATTAAATAAAGCTCTCATTACAGAGACTTCAAAAGTAGTTAAAAAATGGGCTAAATTATCTTTTATAGGGGATAGTAGCAACAGAATCGGAAAACTAGCGAGCAAAGATGAATGTTCCATAGCCTTTTATAATAATTCAAATCTGGGGAAGATACTAATTAATAATAAAGATAAAAGGGAAAAAGAAACAAATTCAGGCTCATATTTATTAAGTTGTGGATCATGCAGTGCTGAATACGTGGGGCAAACAGGACGATCGTTTAAAATAAGAATAAACGAACATGTCCAAAGTTGGAGAAATAAAAAAGAAAACTCCACTTTTGCAAACCACTTGATAGAGTCAAATCATGATTTCGATAAAAATTTTAATGTAAAAATCTTACACAAATGTAGTAAAGGTAAAAAATTAGATAGGCTCGAAATTTTGGAAATAAATAGATTAAAAAATTGTCATAATAAAGACATATTAAATGATCAAGTAACACACATTCAT
Source organism: Brachycentrus maculatus (assembly GCF_059751285.1). Taxonomy (NCBI): domain Eukaryota; kingdom Metazoa; phylum Arthropoda; class Insecta; order Trichoptera; family Brachycentridae; genus Brachycentrus; species Brachycentrus maculatus. The sequence continues at coordinate 758,227 of NW_028280959.1, read as the reverse complement.
TCTCCCTTACTTTACCCATTAGAAAAGAAACAATAGATGCCTTAATGTCTTGTCGATAAGAAATGACTGCCGGGAAATTTACATTTCAGAGAACTTCGGACTCCCCCCGGACAACCACAGCTTAGTGGAAGGAGCCGTCAACCAGCATTTCCTGATACCTCGTTACATAATTTAAATTCATTTACAAAAAATACAAATCTATTTTAACTTTATATAAAATCGTGCTTTCAATACAAAAAACCTTTATAAAAAAATATTTAAAATATCATACAATACTTAAATTCACTAAAATTAAATTAATTTCTCATAAAATTATATCAAATCATGGTTATCAACTCCTGCCTTCTTTTATATATAACATACAAATTTGTAAAGCCTCTCACCAGTCTGATGATGTCGGTAACGACGAAACCCGGTCGCTGGTCAAATAAAAAAGTGGAAAAGCTAAAAATATTGGTTTTAATCTAATAATAAATTAAGTTATAATAAATAGATATGGTGATTTAAAAAAAATAACAAATAATAATAAATTATATAATATTATATTATATCGTTTCCATTTTTTTCAGAATTTATTTTTATACGATGATTTTATTTATTTTTGTACGTTAAGATGTTGACTATGGAAAAATATTTCCTCGCCATCATTTCCGTTTTAATATGAGGGAAAACAAACATCATTCCCTTCTGTCTTTCTTCAACCACAAATATTAAACAAACTGTTTGCTTTCACGTCACAACTCATCAGACAAGACAAAGGAGTGGTGTTTTCATATCAAATGACATCTTGGTAAACTCTACCGTGAAAGCAATATGGGAGGGCGGTGACGTTTCAGGATTATTACATGTTTTAGGTTAATACACGTATGTACGGAGTACATTAATACTGTTTGTATTTGATTAATATATCGCTCACTCCTTTCAATAACATCAGAAATAAAAAATCGTCAATTGTGCATGTTTTCGAAATGCCCAAAAAATGTACTATATCCCAGAAAAAGCGGCATATTTTTTAACTTAATATTTACCCGCTACAGGGCAGAAAGTGTTGTTTTTGCATTTTGAAGAAAATGTATTGTTTAATTGTTTTTTTTTTTTAAATATACTAAATATTTTTGAAATGAAGAAAAAATATTCAGGTTTTACCTAAAAAGATCTGTTGCACAGTAAAAAGTTCAATAAGTGGCTTAATATATATTTTTAATACTATTTGTTGTATTTTATTTTTAAACTTTAAAAACGTTCTCCTGAAAAATCAAGTGTTTTGATTTATGACGTTCTTGAAAGGAGTGAGCGATGTGTAAATAGATTCGAATATTATAAAAACTATGGTGGTGATTCTTTTAATACTTTATTTTGTATATTAAAAGCATTGTTAATTTTGTGGTACGGTAATATAACTCTCCTTATCATTCATCGTTCACTTTATGTAATACTACTTTAATAAACACTAATTCGTGACTACCGGTTTCGAAATAATCATTCCATCATCAGTTTATTAAAATGAAATTATTACGGTCTTATAAATAGCTTATAATTTGACCAATTGATTCATTTACAACATTTTGAGTGTGTCCAAATAGTTGTTCACGAATCTGGATTATCACCAATAAGAAGTTATTTTTATATTTCTTATCGTATTATCTTCAATAGGTAGTTATTTTTTTGTTCAAAAATTTCAAAATGTATGTAGGTTCTAATTAAAAAAGGATACAGAGGCCTAGTCATCCTGTATCTACTGGCATGTACGTCTAATGAAAAGTGTTGAGAGAGATAAAATTATTTACGTTAAACATTTATCAGAGTTTCTCTTTATGACAAGTTATAAATAAGTTTTCATATTCTGTAAGAAGTCGGACGAGTGAATTTCTTATTATTTTCAGACGTGACTTAGTTTCCCCAACCTCTCTTCTACTATTATTTCAAAGTTCATCATTCTTTTACACAGTAATATTGTATAATATTATATTAGAAGAATGAAACACCGTACAATGGTTCGTAAACTTTTCACTTAGCATGTAGAAAAAAAGTTCTTGGTGTTCAAATTATCTTACAAAAACTTACTTAGTTTTTGTAAGATAATTTTGTAAGATAATACAATAATGAAAATAATAGTATTAAAAGATAAAATTTATAAAATAAAAGTAATAAATTAATTTTGTCTTCAAGGAAAATATGAAACACGTCAAATAGTTAGGTTTGTTTCTACTTTCTTAAAAATAGAAAACCAGAGAACTTTTTATAAAAAAATACCTTTTTAGAGTTTATTAATATAAACACGACTAGTTTTGAGAACTACCAATGTTATCGTCGAGAGGTGAAAATACGATCCGCTTGTTTTTGTTGTTTTTAAGAATTGGTAATTTTGTTCAGTAATGGATATCATCTACATATGTGCTGACAGAAATAAAAAAGTTGAAATGTCTGGAAATATAATTAAAATTTAAAAAAACTTTGTAACCATATTAAATAATAATAAAAAGCAGGTAAATAATGGAGAATAGCGGTAATCTTGGTATCGCTTATGTAACTAATACACTTCTACCGTGTACGAGTTCTGAAATGCGAAATAATTAATGAGTTGTGTATGTAATTTTAAAATAATGTTTTTGAACCTCATTTAAACTACAATTTCAGTAAAATTCATTCAAATTTATGCAAAAGTATTTATGAACAATAAAAATGATTAGCAAATGAAATTCTATTTATAGGTAATGAAAAGTGACCTGATTTATTTTTAAATTCTTAAACATTATACTTTATAACAGTTTATTCAGATATTATTTTATTATTACAATATTTGTATAACCTTGATGTTTATAATAAAGTTTAAGAAGCATTGTAATTTCGTAGTATAAAAACTGATAAAATCTCTGACAGAAACCATATAATAACAGGAGAAATATCTCGCCAAGTATTACGTGATGAAACGTTATTATTTCTTGAAAAAATGAGCTATTTTTAGTTTTCATTTTTGGGAGTTATTTATTTTATGAAAACTTTTCAGTACATTACCTTAATAAAATATCCTAAAAATAAACATAATTGATGTTTTGTTTCTAAAAACCTTGGATAGGTTAAAACGTGTTTTACTAAATTCGAATAAAGCAAAAATAAGAATATTATTTTTAACATTATTTCTTGTTTATAGTTCCAAAACACTGAATATAACATTCATTTATTAGAGATATATGAGATGTCTAAACAGAGACAAAGTGAATTTTTAAACAAAGGTTTAATTTTTTTTATATTAATTTTTTTGTAATGGGTATTCATTATTTTTTTTAATAGGTAAAAAACTTTATTGTATAATAAAGAAGAAGCTGAATGAAAAAGAAGAATATTTGTACAAAAAATTAATCTCTTAATTAATTCAGCTTAATCCATCATTTTTTTTAGTGAAATAGATTTTTTTTTGTTTTCACAAATATTTCGATTCGGTTTATTTTTAGATAAGCTAAAGCCGTTTGTTTTTGAAAATAGAATTCAAATGGCGTTAGAGAAGGGATTGAATCTAAAGCCTTTTATACATCGTCCGCGATATAGGACCTCAACTTGACTCCTATTTTAAAATTAGATTCTTCATTATTAGGTACTTTGTATCAATGGCGTACTAAATACATATTCGTGAAGAGTGACAATAATAAAAGTGATACTTTACCCATTAGAAATTATATGCATAATATCTATGAAACGAAAAAAGCGACGCACAGAAATCATTTTTAAAACATATTGTTATCATGGTGTATCAACGGAAATACCAAATTATCACCATGCATAAGATTAATTTTATCGATGTTTAAAAGCAGCCATGGTACATTTACCCCAGCTGCCCCGAAATATAATCCTTTTGCCAGGGTGTCCTGTTTCTCACGGTTCCTTATTTTCCTAACATTCTCGCACTTATTCTAAAAACCAATTGTTTATTTGTGAATACCAATAAATTTGGTGATATAATAATATATAGGTAAAGTGTATATTTGAAGTGTGTATGAATATTACTTACCTATATAGACCGAGAAAACGATGAGACCATCTGAAAGATGAATATATGGACAAATCTTTTCTTAATAAAATTTAAACATATTGTTAGTATCGTATATTATATTATATTGTTATGTTGTTATGATAAGCACATTGTTAGCCTTAATATAATTAGTATATTGCTAGCCTTAGTCGGTTAGTAAAAACTTTGTATTGTTCAATTGTCTTTAGAGAAAAATACCGTTTTAAGTCAAAATTTTAGAAAAAAAAAAACACGCAATTAATAAAATGACAATGATTCCATTCGTTAATTCGGCAGTCACTTTGTGTTAGAACCTATATACATATTTTTAAATGTAGCGGGATGCATCAAAACACTTGTACAATATATTTAAAGAAATATTGGTATTTACCAAGTAAAACTAAAAAAAAATACTATATATATCAACTGTACCGTTGCTGTAACTCTGGTTAAATGGAAAATAAAGGAATTATAAACTTTACCTTTCATATGTATGTATGTGTGTTTGATCACTTTGCTAGTGAACCAATGAAAACATTAAAATCTTTTAAACAATAATGCAATCGAAAATATTTAAAATGCGAAGTGGCAGCAGTTGTCACGCTATTTACCATGGACAATATTTACCATGGACAATACTGCATATGTTGCTGTAACGTTTTTTAATAAAAAAAACACCTCACATGTATATAAAAACACACACGTATAAGGATTTTGCATAAATTATCATTTATATTTTTACTTATAAAGATAGAAGAAGTTAAATGATTTTTCCCTTTAAAAAATATTAGCAAAAATATTAATTTTATTACTCCAAAATACATTTTATTATTTTTTTTCCATTAATGTCAAAAGCTTGTTGGATACAAAGTACACATCTTAAAGTCGAAATAATAGTTTTTTTTTATATTTTGATTGGGTCAAAGCAAAAGACTTTTAATGTAAATAAAAATGATAAAAGATAAAAAGGCCGTTTTTAACATTGAAGCTTTCACTTAGTGAAAATTCTAGGTCGAGCATTTCAAAGTTAAAAGCTTTATTATAACGTCTCCTTTGAACTTAATAAAAAAATAAAATCATTGGGCGTATTCAAAGAAGAAATATTTCAAATAAATTTGGAAAGAAAATCAAATTTTGTATTCTAAACATCCAAAATTTGCCTTTTGCGGGACAAAATGAGGTCTTTTCCTTCGTATTTGCTTTCCGCGATGGCCGACGGTGAAGCCATTAATAGTATTAGGCTTCAGGGCCTTTTATTACCGAGTTTTTCAAATATCTCCTTGACGTTTTTTTCCCGGATCATGTTTTGAATAATAATTTCTTTACTGAAAGGTGGCAAATATAATACTTATAATAAAGTTACTTCAGAAATTGTCCGAGTGAATTGATTTGTATTTGAAAAATTTATCACCAGAAGTTTTATTTTAGGGATTCGATTCTTGAAGTCATAAAAGGCGATCGGTTAAGTGAATAAATAACTCATGGATTGAGAATCGCTTCTCAAAACTTCTAATTTCACAATATTTCTAGGTACGCAATATTTTAGTAGCTGTCAAGAAGCATGCTTACCGCCATAAGCAATATTAACTTTTGAGTGTATTGGTATTAAAGTGAATAAGCGTGGATTGAGAATTATTTCTCCAAACGTCTGATTTCACAATGTTTTTAGGTACACAGTATTTTAGTAGCTATCAAGAAGCACGCTACCGCCACGAGCAATATTTAGTATTGAGTGTATTAAAATTATATTCAAAAGATGGCACTGCCATCGAAGAAACATTTTTAATTTCACAAACTTGAATTACGGGCGTATCACAATGATATGATGGACAGTTAGAATTCCAAGAATAGAAAGTAGTTTTGATAATTCAGGCTTCATCAAGAATTATATGTTTATTTGTATAACGCTTGTAAAAAGGCGGTAATCATAAAACTGGGGGTTATTGTGTACATGCATTTTATTAAACTATGGCGTTTATGTACACATACATTGCATTCTTTTTTTTTTTTAATACATATCAACATATTGGTATATATGGAACAGAGCCAAATTTTCCGTTGAACTTTATGTTTTTAATTTCCCTTTGGAAAAAGTCCACACTATTTGGAATTTTCCGGGTCAGTGTATCAAGTATCCAGTTTATAGTCCCAGAGTAAGTTACTACAGAATACAAATGCCGAGCGTGAAATTATTCGTTTGCCTAAAATTTTATAAACGGAAAATTGTACAACATATGGCCATGATTAAATTCCCTGTTGAATTGTATTCGTTATTTTAAAAACCACACTTGTTGAAATATTTTAAAGCAATTATTATTGTAAAATTAACGACAGGACTCACTTATTGGGGAAAATGTCATTACAATCTGGTAGTGTGGTTTTCATATTGATTTTTTAAACGAATTGTACGTGAAACTGAAATGAATGAAAAAATATGTATAACAGCTGAATGAGAGTGAATTTTAAAAATAATAATTAATTTATGTTAACTCAATACACTGGACTATTTATTTATTTATTACTTTGTATAATTTATGTATATATATGTAATAAAATACCTAGGTACCTACCTATACATTTTATTAAGTACTTACATAAAGTACCTACATAAAACAGTTCTACCACCAGATGTATATATATATATATATATATATATATATATATATATATATATATATATATATATATATATATATATATATATATATATATATATATATATATATATATATATATATATATATATATATATATATATATATATATATATATATATATATATATATATATATATATATATATATATATATATATATATATATATATATATATATATATATATATATATATATATATATATATATATATATATATATATATATATATATATATATATATATATATATATATATATATATATATATATATATATATATATATATATATATATTATATATATATATATATATATATATATATATATATATATATATATATATATATATATATATATATATATATATATATATAAATATATATATATATAAATATATATATATACATATATATATATATATATATATATATATATATATATATATATATATATATATATATATATATATATTTATATATATATATATATATATATATACATATATATATATATATATATGTATATATATATGTATATATATACATATATATATATATATATATATATATATGTATATATATATATGTATATATATACATATATATATATATATATATAATATATATATATATATATATATATATATATATATATATATATATATATATATATATATATATATATATATATATATATATATATATATATATATATATATATATATATATATATATATATATATATATATATATATATATATATATATATATATATATATATATATATATATATATATATATATATATATAAATTCTGGATCCAGAGACAAGCAAGGTGAAGAACAGGAAATATGTTCATCCAAGGAATGGATCCAAGAAGTCAAGAAGAAGGACTTACAACCTTAAGACGAGGAAAGCTGACCCCAATAGTCTACAAATACTATAAGTTGAGATAAAGCCAGGAATAAGAACAATTATTTGTTATAGATGTCGTCATATGTAACTATTATATTCTGAATATTTATGATAAAAACGATTGGAAAAGGATATATCACCAATACATTGTTTTGATATTAAGCAGTTAATTAAACTATTGTATATAAAAGCTTAAAATGAATATTTTGACAAGATTACAAAACACAATATATATTTGCCCTTTTGATGTTTGGCAATCCATACGTTAAAGTCCTTTATAATGAACATACCATTATTCTAGAATATTTAATGATGATAATGTATTAACAAAGCCTTGCAATATATTAACAAATGTAAGTGTTTGATTTCTCTAATACAACCTAATACCCTCTTACCGCCACAACGAAGATCATACGAACAAATTAGCTAGCGACGAATATCGCAGCTTATTGGGGGCTGTGCGATATTGTACTTCAGACCCTCTACCGTGAACCATCTACTGTAGCAATAATTACTTTGGTCTGGTAATTGCTATTAAATTTAAATGTAATTAACCAGAACGTTCAGGAATTATGGGCCTACGTAAACCTACGTCTTCACATCAGTAAAACTCAATTTAAACGAAATGGCACGTCAAAGGAAAAAAATGCCTGTCGCATTATCAAGATTTTAACTGCAAGCTTTTCTGATATCTCTTTTTACTAAAATGCTTGAATTTCACTATCAGTTTCATAGTATTTGAGTGAAGTGGGGATAGAATTCAATAATATAGTTCATGCACACAAGCTAGCAAAAGCAATATACTGCACAAATAGTTCGTACTTTGAGAATCTTGCAATTGTTAAGGGAGATACTTTGGTAAGTGCTTTCAATTTGGTGGTATTTAACCTACAGATTGAGATTGAGAAGCCGCGATAGTGACGATGAAACAATAACCGATCTATTAAGTGTAACATGAATCCTTTTGCACTAATGCTAGATTAATTTACAACATTTTGAGTGTGTCCAAATACTTGTTCACAAAATCTGGATTATCTCCAATTACAGGAGTTATTTTCATATTATTTTTTGACATCTCATCAAAGATGAAGAAGAATATGGAAGTCTGGCATTTACGTTGCTGACGACCGTCATTGGCTGGTTTCAGTGATCACTTTACACACGTGTGCATTCGCAAAGTCTAGATGAGATGTTAAAAAATCATATGGAAGAGATATTTGAAAAGACAGAGTGGTGTGTCGTCTATTCTCTCTGCCTACTAATGCCTACTCTACGGACAAGTGGCGTAATGGTTAGTTTGTGAGTAAGTTACAGTCTTGAGAAACTTTCAACCCTCTTGATGAGGTGGTTACTTGAGGCATGTGTAATTAAAGGTATGAATAATTTTAGTCGCGAATTATTCCATGATGTAAAATAGTTTTATCAAAAACCATCCAATTGAAGTAGGTAACAGACGTTAAACTATATAATATAACTGGTAGAGTAATCCTATATTATTTTAGCGTTAAAAAAATACTCCAGCAGTCGATCATTAATATCGGTTATAAATCGCAGTTAGCTATTTTTCGTCACGTAGAAATTAAAATCCGGTAAACTCGGAATTTTCAAAAAGTTCCAATGAAAACATGAATAAAATATAGAGTTCTCTTTCCCTGATTTATGAAGCGCTGATAAATGGGACATTTGCAGAAAATGTATCATTCTTTCCAATAACCGCGAGGGCTGAAGATAATGGGATGATATTATAGTATGAGGGATGTTGATCACTCAAAATAGGGGTAGAATTACACTCGCTCGGGGGGCTAATTGGAATTTGATTCCAAATAAGATTGATTGACTTTTAATGCAATAATGAATCCAGGATTCACCCAAATCCTGTCAATTAGATCATTGTTTTTCGATTACGCGATAAATCCTAATGATGGCTATTCCTGTTCAGCTGTAGCACAAATCGATAGATTAGGGTTTGAAAATAACGCTCCCCAAATTCCAGAAATAACTATTTGGACATTTAATATGGAAGTTATTCTAACGGGATTTTATATTTGGTATCCAAATCAGGGATACAGAATCTACTCTCCAATACTTTATATACTCATACTCTAACACAGGTTAGCATTATACAAATCAAAGTGAAAAAACTTGTAGAAAGAACTTTCAATTTAAGCTTTATGTAATATTACGATCATGTCATCTCCTGACCTTTCAAGTTTTTAAAATACTTCATCACGCCAAGTTTTCTTCGATTTTCCTTTGCACCTACTACACTTGCCTCATAAATTCATTTAATCGTTCTTTTCGTTATATAATTGAAGTACTTGATCATGGATATCTTTCCTCGGTCTTCCTTTGCTTCTATTACTAACCACATTCACCTCATAAATTTGTTCGACTATCTTTTCTTCACATATTCGATTCACATGCCCAAAGTACCTCAAAACATCTTTCTTAATTTTATCGATAATGCTTATCTCAGCCTTCCATCCTTTTCTTATATCACCATTCGAACATCACTATCAAGTATGTGTTTGAAATTCTCGATCATGCCAAATTTTCCTCGTTCTGCCTCTGCTAGTTCCAACCCTAATCTATGGAGTTGGCAAAAGAAGGATAAAAGTAGACTGAATGCAGTCCAAATACGTTTTCTCAGACAAATGTTTGGCAAAACGTTGTATGATATGGTGATATAAGAAATGAATTCCAATGCTAAGATAAAGATTAACGATTGAATTAAGAAAGGTGTTTTGAGATGGTTTGGGAATGTGTATAAAATGAATGAAGAACGAATAGTAGAAATAGGGCAAATGTAGTTTGGAAGTAGATGCAGAGAAAGACATGGTGTAATTAAGTATTTCGGAATAATCGGGGGGTGTGTATAAGGAGGTGCATGAATGAAGATGAGGCGAAGATAGTTTTCAAAGACGATTGGTGTGGCGCTCTATTCTCTCTACCTACCATACGGGGAAGCGACGTGATGGTTAGTAAGTTAGTTAGATCATAAAATTAGAAATTCTCTTATCAGTGATCTGATTACCAAAAAATGAGAAATGTTAAAAAATAAAAAATAAATGTAAATACGTAAAAAATCGATAATTTTATCCCATGACAAGTAGGTACATTTTTTTGCTAAGCTTTAATATGGGAAGTGGGTTGGCTTTTTACAAGGTCAAAACAATACGTCTTCGGCCAGACACCATCTTCTGGTACGTTTAACTTAATTGAAATATACGATATCTCCTTTTTATCTGTTTTTCTTAACCTCTCATATTTCATCGCGATCCCGAGATTCCGAGATACCGACCAACCCTTGCGTCTGTACTCGCAGTCAGCCAACGCTCGGGTGGGTTTTTTCAACTTTCATTACTTCGTAGCGTTGGCTATATAATAATATAATCCAGATTTCTCTTCCTCTTGGAAGCTGGGGAAACTTTAAGTAACAAACTTTGCCCGGGGTAGGAAAAAATACATAAGTTTTATTTATCGAATCTTACCCCCAACTCACCCCTCCAATAAACTTTTTATGCGTACGGAATATTCTTTTAAAAATAAAAGTGCATTTCTGAATATTAACAAGGAATTTCAAAATAAATCCATTTCATGTGTGTACACTTTGTTAATTTTTTTTTTATAAATTAAAAAAAAAAACTCAACAAGACACCTATGGTTACTTGGTGGGTCTCTTATAATTGAATTACATTTTAATGTATTTTATAAATACGTGTTTATATTATTAACATTTTTTTAAAAAATTAATAAATTTCTGAAAATAAAAACAAAAAGAAACTAGAAAATTGCAGGCAGATATTATATTCAATCTCATTCTTTATGAATTCTGATAAAAAATATTTGTATTTCTCAAATAGCAATCTTAAAAAAAGAGTAAGAATGATGAACAACTGTCATTCTCTTTTATCAAGTTGATATTTGTTTTTTATTCTCCTTCTTCTTACCCTTATTCGCACCCAATGGTGCATACGGTACTTCATAGTATCAATGCAGTGTTACACTGACCGTTAATTACATGAGGGCAAAGAGATCAGTATTGCGCTTCTTGCACCAGTCTAGGGTGATATTAAATAAATATGACAGTGAATATCACTTTTGTTGTTTTCTTCCTGCTTGGAATTGAACTTTGGGAGTCCAATATGGTAGCCAAACGTGATAGATTTATTTAAGTTATTTTATTTTGTATAGGTATTCCACAATCTCACTTTATTTTGTGTAAACTATGTGATATTTATATTTAAAAAAATTATAAATATAACATAGTTTTCAACATTTTTATTTCCTACAATAACTACACTACGCGAGCGGACTATATATATGCAAAAAGTAATCTCAAATAAGAGTAAGGACCAAAACTATTTTTAACTGATATTAACTTTTATCTTCTTTAATTGCCAATATTTCAAAATGGCATAAAAATCAAAACATTATAAAAATTCACCGATATTGTATAATATAAACTTTTGTTATTTATTTTAAATATAAAATAGCAGTTGATTAAATAATAAAAAAAAACAATTGAAATTCATTTAATAAAAAAGCTCAGTGGTTGGTTTAATTGTGGGTTAACCTAATTCGTCAGACCCACCGATGTATCATTCGGGTTGTGAAATAACATTATCCAAGTTTTTCGCGATTTTATGGTCAGAAAGCTATTTAAATACTCACCTCAATGATAAAAACCGACGGAATTTGAGGTTGATGTATAATGTACACAAATCCTCCCTTCCGCAATAGGAAAGTTGCGTCCACAACAAACGAAGGATTAATACTTCAACATCAATAAAAACCACAGTTATCCCGAACAAAATTGCTTTGCAAAATATCTCGCAAACTTTTATCGTGAACAATTTTACATACTGGGTTAATATTGCGGATATGGTCGGAATCCCATGTATGCCGCTTTAATGCGGGACTTCTGCGTCGATACCAAATAAAACCACTAATATGTACACACACATATACGTATATATATATATATATATATATATATATATATATATAAATATATATATATATATATATATATATATATATATATATATATATATATATATATATATATGAATATATATATATATATATATATATATATATATATATATATATATATATATATATATATATATATATATATATATATATATATATATATATATATATATATATATATATATATATATATATATATATATATATATATATATATATATATATATATATATATATATATATATATATATATATATATATATATATATACATATATTTGTTTGCGTGTTTTATTCTCTCTGCTTACCCCTGCGAAAAAGCGGCGTGATAGTTGGCTAGTTAATTTTTACAAGCACTAGCTGCCTTTTAATATCATACAGTTATGCATGGCTACAATTTTGGCCAATATCACTAATCTGTTTTTGGTAAGTTGGAAGCTTTTTTGCAATTAGCCCGCTAATACTTTGTACAAGAAACTTAACAATGACAAATACAAAATCACTGCATTAAGAAGATTTATATGCAAAAATGAAAAATAAATATGAAGGTAAATTTCGATAAGAAAATGAGATAGTGGTTATTATACTCCAGTATTTGCAAACGTGAAAAAAGAAAATGAGAATCTCACAAATGAAGTTTGTGAAAATTTCCGAGATATCTTTTTGTTCACTTGTTGCGGCGCTCAGTTCTAGTCTGCGGTAAGGGCTGTTTGGTTTTTGCTCGCTACGATAAGTTCTGTAAAAAACGAAGAGCCAAGCGTAAGAAAGCTTGGGATGCCAAGTATAAACAATAATAAATAACTCCCATCGGAGCCTTTGCAATACGCTCCGGTTATCAGTAACACCCCAGGCTATCAGTTGGCGAAGTTCCCTCACTTACGGGATGTGCGGAGTATGACTTTACATACAACGTACACGTACCTTGATACTTGCTGCATATAAGGGGTGTAAAAATACATCTTACCGCATTAAGAAAATCACAGATGAAAACAACTGAGTAGTATAACTACCCTCCTGATAATGTACTATATAATTTTTAACCAATGGAGAAAATTTAAATAAATTAGAAATTCTTCAAAATAAATCTACGATAAAAGTGCTTGAAATATAAATATAATATTTTTTTAAAAAAGAACTCCACCGACAAGACACACAAGGTGACTTGGTGGGTCTCTGCAAAAAAATGTTCTTAATATGTAAAAATTGTGATTTAAATAAATATAAACAGTAAAAAAAAAACAAAAAAAAATTAAAAACAAAAAAAAAATCAAAAAGGGATTGATCTTTAAATCGCTTTTTGTATTTTTAAATATATTCAAAATAAATTATAAAATGCCCAAATATTTTAAGAACAATGTACAAAATTTTGAGTTCGACCAAAAAACTTATTAACGAGTTATTTTTCATATTATTTGTTGACATCTCAACATAGATGAAGACGGATATGGAAGTCTGGGCATTTTACGATTTAAACCAGACTATGACGGTCGTAAACCCCGTAAATGCCCAGACTTAATTTCTCTTCTTCATCAACGTTGAGATGTCAAAAAATAATATGAAGAATAAAGTGGTTTTAAAGAAGTCCGCCTTGGTAGTGTAATGGTCGGCACGCTCGATTACCGTTCTAGATGCCCCGGGTTCGATTCAAAGTTCGAGTCAAATAAATAGAAATAAATCTCCACTCCGAATTCGACAATTTTGCTTATTGACATGGCTATTTAACTAAAAATGTGCCTCAAAAGTGAACAAAATTTCGCGTTGAAAAAGAGGGTCAAGCTGAATATTGTATTTGGTCCATTCACATGAATAATCTCGAATACAAAAATAATACAAAAAATAAACATCACAGTGTAGGGGTGGTACAAATTACATTTTTTTAAAATTAAATTCATATTACATACTAAACGAAAGCTTGCACATTTTTGTCCTCGTGTGTTCTTGCCCATAGCAATGTGGCAGTGTGTCACACATTATTTGACCTAGAGTATGCGAACAAAGTGTGTATGTGTACGCGAACATATCGCTCACTCCTTTCAAGAACGTCATAAATCCAAAATCGTGAATTTTCAGTTGTGCATGTTTTTGGAATGCCCAGAAAATGTACTATATCCCAAAGTGTTCAAGTGCTTAATTTTAATAAAATAGTACTATATCCCAGCAAAAGTGGCATATTTTTAACATAATATTTACCAGCTACAGGGCAGAAAGTGTTGTTTTTGCATTTTGAAGAAAAGGTATTGTTTTATTATTTGTACTAAATATTTTTCAAATGGAGAAAAAAACCTTCAGGGTTTACCGAAAAAGATCTATTGAACAGTAAAAAGTTCGAAAAAGTGGCTTGATATTTATTTTTAATACATTGTATTGCATTTTTAAACTTTAAAAACGTTCTCCTGAAAAATCAAGTTTTTTGATTTATGACGTTCTTGAAAGGAGTGAGCGATATGAGTATGTATTCGAACTAAGTATATGTGTGTACGCGAGCATATGAGTGTGTATGCGGACTAAATGTGTGTATGGGCGAACATGTAAGTGTGTATGCGAACACTGCAGTATAAAATCACTCCTGACAGATTCGCACATAACGCTAACAGTATTGGGTTCTCCACTCCAAACTAACCAAGACATTTGGCTCAGATGTTACATTGGATTTGATCACAATAAAGATATTAAAATATGTGACTTACAAAGTTTCGTAAGAATAAGTACATACTGTCTTCCAATATATAAACTTTACACTCGTATTCTGTGGAATTTTATTATTCTTTTATCCCAACAGTTTTCTTTCACATTTTTTATTGATTTAATGTAGCTGTCAGACAATTTAAACTAATTCACTAACTAAGCAAAATGTGGCTTCCAGGGGTAGGTAGATAGAATAGAACGCCACACTAATCTGTCTTTGCAATCAATCTTTGCTTCTTCAAAATACATGCATCTGGTCATATACATATACCCGTTGATTATCTGAATTCCTAGCCTGGCCAGTGTTTCAAATACTTGAACGTGCCAAATTTTCCTCGGTTTTCCTTTGCTTTATTAATAATCATATTTGCCTCATAAATTTGCTTCACATTATTTTCTTCGCTCATTTATTTCACTTGCTCAAATCATTGCATCACACCTGGATTGAACATTTTGAGTGTGCCCAAATACTTCTTATCAAGATTTTTTTCCCATCTCAACATGGATGAAGAAGAATCTGGAAACCTGGGTATTTACAGGGTTTACGACCTGTCAAAGGCTGGTTAATTGATCAGTTTTCAAATTTGCAACATTCACTTAACACACTTGTAATAGGTCATAAGCCCTGTATATAGGGTAGACTGGGTACGGTTGAAACAAAGGACGGTTGAAACAGAGCAAATATCTTGCAAACCGTATGCGGTAGGGTGAAGGGTCCAAGGGACGAACAAAGCGGACAACAAGTTCAAACACAAATATCAGTGTTGCATCGCTCGCCGCACTGTGCAGTTGCTTGTAGGAGGTCCTATTGTATTTTAATAACCAAAAGTAAATATTTTTGTTCTGAGAATTTTCCTTTTATTACGGTTTCTATTGAAACGATATTATTGAGTATGATTTCGTGTTTGAAATGAAGCTTGTAGAACACGATATAGTGATTAGTTTTAATGTGCCATTATTGTTAACATTACTATTTTCTGTTTTCCACCTAAAGGAGGGGTTGGGGACGGTTGAAACATTTTTTGTGGGTACGGTTGAAACAACATATTTTTTCAGTTTTCCTATTTTCTAGATGCCGAGAGTACGCGCAAGAAAGACTTCGAGAGGAGAGGTCGAGTTGTCGAGGTACACATACGCTGATGAAGAGGTTAAAGCAGGAGATTCACTGCGAAAAGCGTCGGAAAAGCATGGATTAAACCACTGTTCGCTCATTAGATATATACGAAAGCTAGATGCATCTGGCGAAGAAGAAAATGGGATATGAACCCCACAACAAAGTTTTTAATAAATAGCAGAAGCAGGAGTTTGCAAAATACTTGCTACTAAAAAAAACAGAGAAAGAAGAGATAAGAAAGGAGCATGAAATAAGGTTGAAACGGATGAAAACTAAGTAAGTGAAGAAAAGATTGGAAAGAGGAAAAAGTAGAAGGATCGTTAAAGGAAAAAATAATCATAATACGCAACAGGAATCATCATCAAAAGAGGACGAGTGCTATTGTCTTGTTTGTCTGTCACTGTATTCAGAGAGTAGATTCGGTGAAAAGTGGATACAGTGCACCACTTGTAAACTGTGGGCTCAAGAAGACTGCACAAAAGGTGGTCTTAGCTATGTTTGCCACAATTGCGACTCGGAATGATCCCAAAGCTAGATTTCCGCTTGATTTATGACTAATCAAAATGACAGAAGTGTTTCCTTTAATTTATTCACAGATTATTTTCGTTCGATTTGTTTTTTTTTTAAATGCCATTGTTTTTAGTTGTTTTTGTTCATTACATATCTGTAGACTGATTAATATTGTCATGCGGTGCCATAATTATTTATAACACAAAAATAAATAATGAATAAAACGTCTTACAATATTAAATATTGATTTATTTGCGTGTGTTTCAACTGACCCCAATCACTGTTTCAACTGCCCCTGGTATGGGGACGGTTGAAACAAATCGGATATATTTTTTTAATTTGATCTGCCACTAAAAATAACACACCGGGTACTGAAATAATACTTCCCATTAGTAGACAGAAACACGCTCTTGTATTTAATGCATCTTCATCATCGCTTGACTTGTAAAGAGCAATACTATGGACAATATAAGCAAAATTGTTTCAACCGTACCCAGTCTACCCTACCAAAACATCCATATTTTTCTTCATGTATGTTGAGATTTAGTTTATTTTAATAATTGTTATTTTCTATAAAATTCTTTAAATTAAAATACTGGTTTTAGTACAATGCAGTTGTAACACATAACGTTATTTCAAACAATATTAATAAAATTATTCGTAACATTTATTCAAGGCATGAATGCGAGCGTTGCTTTGCCCATAGAAGGGACTATTATCGTAAAACTACCATATTCATATTGCATAAGAATGCACCGGCTTTAGCAGTTTTCGTAAAGTATTACAGTAGACACTGCGCCCTACACCACTGCCTGCAATAATCATGTGCGTTGATTTGCATATATAATGCACTTCCTTTAAAATATTTTGTTCCCACGTTAGTGAATAGTTATATTTTATTTTATATTATATAAGTATACTATATATTTATAATATTTATATATGGAAAAATACGTAATAACATATGTGTTTATTGTAGGAGATCTTCAAGACTTTAAATCTTTTTTCATTAATTGATTCAGCAGTTACTTTTTGGTAATTTTAATCCACTTTTAAATTGTATTTTACTTGGTGAATATCACTTTCACTTTGAAATCTTTTGTGATAGGTTTTTCATGCATTTCGCTTCATTTCATCCTTCAAATGCCGTATTTAAAGCTAAGTGTTTGTCCTATACGGTGTTTTAAAATGATGCAGAATGCATTGAAACAAGTGTTTTGATAGATTAAAAAAAATAGTGGTATACCACGTGAATTTCAAATTAAAAACAATTGGAATAAATTGGACAGTTCTGAAAACCACCCATTTAGGCCTTTGATCTTTTTATACAATTATACAGACATGTTTTGATATAATGAGAGATTAAAGATATAATTTATTATGATATTAATATAGCCACATTAAATGAATAAATACCAAGCTTTTTCCCAAAACTGGTTGATTTTTAAAAACAATATGTGGCCACAAATATGTATTAAAAAAAAACGTTCAAAGTAAACTACGAATAAACAGTATATTTGTAGAATGCATATTTTTTTTGTATAAACAAAACACTGGTGGATATAAATTGAAAATATGATGTGCGAATATTGTTTCATACATCGTAGTCGTACAGGAGAAAGTGACCAACTAAAAAAACGTTAAATGTTCAGGAGGGCCATTTAAGTCACTTTTGCTTGGCAAGAAAATGAACATCAATGAAGTTAGTCATTTTTAACAAGGCAATATATTATGCTTCCAAGTTTAAAATCCTTTGGGATTTTTTTCAGGGCAATATTAAGCAAGTAAGATATCAAATAGTCAATGATCACGTTTTTGTAAAAAATGCACTTGGTCACATTCTCTTGTTTGACTACGATATATTTATTTGTTCATGGTAAAACATATGTATGTAAATACTTATATCAAGTTATTGTTTGAATAGTTTAACAGTATAATAAAGCGTACGAGTTATATTACAAACGTCACGTTAATAAATGAATAGTGAAAGGGCGCGGATCCAAGTTAGTTCTCCTTAGCTTACGAGCTTTATGGATGATATTAATATTATGTAGCCACACTGAAGTCATGACATAACAGCTTCCGACGGGTAGTAATCCTTGAGCTTTATAGTGAGTTACTAAGACTTGTCGTTGGATGAAGACGAACTTCATCACGAACGTGACGCAACCACCGTTAACACATTCAAACCCCATTTCATAAAAATTTTTACACGTTTTTTATAACTTCCAAATCGGCTTTACATGGGCGATTGAATTAAATAAGGACTTCTGTAGAAAAAAGTAGCTACATATTTCAAAACTGACTAGCTAACTAACCGGAGTAGGTAGAGAGAATGGAACGCTGCAACAATCTGTAATTGCAAACAATCTTCGCCTCTTCCATATTCATGCATCTCCTCATATATACCAGCCAATTATTATATTTTTTTAAAGAGAAATATTTGCGTTTTTATTATTTACACAAATATATCAATTTAATACTATTTCTGTGAGCTAAGTAGAGTAGAGTGGGTTCCAACCGACAAACTCTAAATTAAGAGTCTGCGACACAACCCGACATGACCACTTTCTTACTAGTGACTTGACCACTTTCACATTTTTTAAATATTTGATCTTCCTTTGTTTCTTTTACTAACCATAAATGTGGTATTTTATTATTTTTTTACTTTTCTCCCCATATTTTTTTTTACTTTTCTCTCTTCTCTCATTCGATTCTCATGCCCAAACCATCTTATCACACTTTTCTTAATTTTATCGATAATGCTATCAAATGATTTTATCTCAGCCACACATTTTTTTTAAATCACCATTTAAACATCTATTATACAACGTTTTGTCGCACAGTCCGAGTCTGGGAGAACATATTTCAACTGCATTCAGTCTACTTTCATCCTACTTTTGCCAACTCTTTGCTTCACTTCCAAACATTAAGGTTGGAACTAGGACTCCAGTGTGCACTGCCAGTTTAGCTTTCACTCCTTTTTATGTCATTGTAAATCATTCCATCACATAAAAAACAAAGATATCAATAAAACTCCTTAACATAAATAATGACAACGTTCATTTTGATTCATAAATTAAATACACTTAAAAAAAATCAAGGCGATTTTCTTACATGTAAAGTGATAATTTTTTTAAATAACGGATAATTTGCAATATAAAAATCTTTAAAAATAATATTAATGTTTATGAAAGTGTTAGAATTATATTATTGTTAATAAAAGTCGGTTTGTTAAATAACGATAGCGTTATTATTATTATGATTACTAATAACGAACGTGTTAACCATAATATCTGAATAAACTGGTATCTGGTATTCACTTTATGAGGATATATGTGACCTCTGTTGCTTTAAGTGCGTACTGGAGTACCTATCTGTTATCATTACCTATTGTCATATACGTTTAACAATACCCAAGTAATTTACAGCATTCTCAGAGGAATGGAACATCTTATGTGTAGGATGTTATTACTGTTATCATAACGTTATTTCTCTGCGTAGAGGTTGGAACGCCACACATGTCGTTACTGCCTGACGATGTTTGTGTACTGTGTAAAGTAATGAAGGGTTGTATATTTAATTCCGCCTGCCTAGTGTAATGATCAGCACGCTCGGCTACCGTTCTGGAGGTTCCGGGTTTGATTCCCAGGGGGGGTCAAATAAATGTAAGTGATTTTTTCTCTAACTAACCAACTAACTAACCATCACGCCGCTTCCCCGCAGGGGTAGGCAGAGAGAATCGAAGGCCACACCACTCTGTCTTTGCAAACATTCTTTGCCTCTTCTACATTCATGCATATCCTCATACATACCCGACGATTATTACGACTCCTGACCCGGCCGCTTTCAAGTATTTGACATACCTGATTGTGCCAAGTTTTCCTCGGTCGTCCTCTGCTTCTTTTTCCGACTACATTCGCCCCATAAATTTGTTTAACCGTTCTTTCTTCACTCATACGCTCCACATGTCTAAACCATCTCAACACACCTTTCTTAATTTTATCGAAAATGCTTATCTCAGCCTTACATTCATTCCTTATTTCATCATTCGAACATCTATCAAACATCGTTTTGCCACACATTCGTCTGAGGGATAGCATTTCGACTGCATTCAGTCTGCTTTCATCCTTCTTTTGCCAACTCCATGCTTCGCTTCCATACATAAGGGTTGGAACCAGATCTCCATTGTGTACTGCCAGTTTTTTTCTCTGAAGTATTTATTCAATATTACCCTGGACTGGTACCTTAAGCGGAGGGCTGATCACCTTTCCTTCAGGTGTAAATGTTTAAGATAACCCTGCGTTTTTATGACGAGTGGCTTTTGCACCATTGGGATGCAGATAAGGGTTTTATTTTGTATTTATTATATTTAATTATCCTTTTTTGAAAACTGGCATGATCAAGTATTTCAAATACTAAAATCAGTTCAAGAGATGTACAAACGTAGATTTTTTTGCAAGATGGAATAGTGTGGCGTTCTATTCTCCGTACTTACACCAGCGGTGAAACAGCGGATGGTAGGTTGGTAAGTTAGTCATATTCTTTAAATATATTTTTTTATGCTTTAACATAGACTTGACCTGACCACTTCTAAGTACCTATTTCAAAAACTAGAAAGTGGTCAATTCAAGAGATGCATGAATAAGAGGAAAAGAATGTTTGGAAGATAGATTGCAATAGCTTTCTGTTATCTCTGCTTGTTAGAGCTTGTGCTCAGACTAGGAGGAGGCTGGACAAAGTTCTGTTATATAAACAAGGCAAGAGTTGAAAAGCATAATTTTATAAAAAAAACTCCGTTGTTTTCCCATACAAATCTGAGGTAGAAGGAGTTCTCAACCAACTGTTCCAGAATCATCCGTGCATTATTTAAATCAAGCTTCAAAATTCCAATTTAAGAAAAAAATTCTTAAGCAATTCTGATTTAAAACCTAACCAAATATGATATTTAATTGTTTTTATTAAACATAACACTAAATTTATGAAATTTAAACTCAAGGTAATATCCAGTTGTTTGAAAAGTTATATGAAATCATGATTTTTCCATCCCTGCCTTGTTGTGTATAACACAGAGTTTTGTCTAGCCTTCCACTATTCTGATGATGTCCGTAAAAATGAAATCTGGTCACTAGTCAAATAACTATAAGCAGGTACATAAAATGCAGTTCCACCAAGAAATGTCAGTCCGAAACTTAAATCATATTATTTCAATAATTTCTTAATAATTTCATTCATAAAATTTCATAAAATTTGTTATTTATTTCATTGTTCGAATAAATTTTAAATGAAGGATAAAACACACTTACTACATATTAATTGTCATTACATAAAAACAGTTAACGTTCAACCGATTGAGTTTTCCTCCCTCGAAGAGAAGCTCCCGTCTTCCTATGACGTTCGCTATAAAAACTCTTCGAGAATGATAAACGGCCCTGCATTTGTGAAACCCTTTTTTATGATAAACAATCCCTTTTATATTTTAGCACTGACCGCGTGAGACATAAATCATAGTAGACCTTTAAGAATATTGGTCTGGATATAAACTCGGTTTATGGGGCAAATTCACAATCACGGGCTTAAAAATCAAACAAACCGTCTTCCCGCTTGAGGATCTAATGTTATTTATGGTAGATCTGTAAATCAGGATATATTTTGGGTATCGGTCGTTATATTATCCGGAATCGTTTATTTATTCAGATATCCGTGGTTCGTCCATCATAATCACCATAGAGTTAAATAACCAGACTGGATATGCGAAAAGTTGAACAACCGCTGAGAAACGAGAGAGTGTTAAATCAACTATACATATGTGCCATAATAGATTTTAAGAAATATCGGTCTTTCCCAAGTAAAAATTAAATATAAATGGATAAGTATAGTTTTTTCGGTTTTTCGCAGATACTTTGTGGCACATGTTATAAACTTTATAAAATAAAACAACTTTGTTTTAACCACTTTTTATTGGTACACTTTATCCAACCGGTTTCGACAAGAACTTTGTCATCATCAGGATTTATGTACTAAATTCTAAAACATGGAAATACTCATAGTTAGGTTATAGGAGTGCGTGGAAGTTTTTGGTATCGTAAGGGAAGGGTAATTAACTATAACCTAACTATGAGTGTTTCAATGTTTTACAATTCAGTTCATAAACCCATATGATGACAAGGTTCTTGTCGAAACCGGTTGGATAAAGTGTACCAATAAAAAGTGGTTAAAACAAAGTTGTTTTATTTTATAAAATTTAAAAAAATATAAATACGTTAGCAGGATTTTCGCTTATAAGTTGTATCTTCCAACCCACTAAAAAAACTGGATTTAAATATTCAATGGTTGGAGAAATGTTTAAACGCTATACCGACATAAAGAAGACATAAAATACTGTCTTTGTCATGAAATCGCATAGTGAATGACAATTATTAGGGTCAGTAATTAATGTTTACTCTATTGTCAATTCTATGTATGTAGAATATTCAATAGTCATAAACAATATCAAAATTGTATTATATTTCAAATAAGACAAACAAAAAAGTCTTTTTATTAATAAAAGTCTCACAGAATATTTTTAAAAAATGCCTTACATTTTCATTCATCATTTATCTTTACTTTACTAAGCTTGTCCACCTCCGTAGTGTAATGGTCAGTACGCTCGGCTACCATACTGGAGGTCCCGGGTTCGATTCCCAGGGGGGGGGGTCAAATAAATATTGGTGATTTTTTCACTGTAATATTTATTCAATATAACCCTGGACTGGTACCTGAAGCGGAGGGCTGATCACCTTTCCTTCATGTGTTAATGATCAAGATAACACTGCGTTTATATGATGCAGTGCCCTATGTACCATTGGGTGCGGATAAGGGTTCAAATGAAATGAAATGAATTACTGAATTTTTGTAAGATTGTGCTTTATCCCTTCCTTCAAGCTTAAATCGATTAACTATCCTAAATTGCAGATATGCGTGATCACGTTAAAAACGGAATAAAATAAATATTTCTTTAAAATAATCGGTTTTTGAATTCGATCACTTTAATCACGTTAATTAGTGATATTGTGGCATATTGCGTATTTTTAGCTTTTAATATATATGACAATTTGACACTACTGGAATGTAATACCAGCCGAGCAAAAGTAACCAATACCATTCCAAAGAGTAACCAAAAATGAAACAGTGATGTATTTGTCATATCTCTTCCAAATCGATATTTACGTACTAAGTATATGGTAAACTACGTTACACAAGCCTTCCTATCACTGTTACATAATTGTCATCATATTTTTTACTATTAAAAAAGCATTCTAACTATTATGTATATAAAAAATTAAACACTTGTATTAGATTACTAATTGTGGTGAAATACAAGTGTTCAAGTTTTGATAGTCTACATGTCATTCGACAAAATTAATGCCAAATCAATAAATGATAGAACTTTTTTGTACATATAAAAAAAAATATATTTAATTTTTTTTTCAGTCATGGCTAATGCGTAACTGGTTCTACTTCTGTAAATATTTTAGGGTTAGTTTGCTTATATAAAGAACAGGGTGGTCTGGGTCTAGAAAACCAGAGAATAGTTAACGAAAAACTTTATAGCTTCGCCAGTCTAAACTAACTGCAGTCGGCTTGAGTTTGCGCGTCAAATATTTAACAAAATGTATACAAATTTTAATTACAAGGCTGGGAACTGCTGTGAAAATGCTTGGGTCGTAAAAAACTTTAAATGACGTTTATTTTTTAATCCCCGTACTTTAATAATAATACAAAAAATAACCTTCATACTTGTATTCGCTTAGGATACCGTTTTTGTACTAAAAAAAGTTTATCTTCCAGATAAATATATGATTTTGAAAAGAAAGGAATTATTTAAGGGAAAGGAGCTCAAAAAAAACGTTTTTCAATATGTGTATATTCTAAAAATAAATGAGTACGAAAACCCGTGTGGCCTCTTGCGTAGCCGGACGAATGATATTAAGTGCATTGAAATGATTGTTATGCTTATCATTACACACTCATTTATCTATATATCTATGCATCAAGGCGTCCTTGGGTTCTTTCCTTGTTCCACCATTCGAAAATCTATCATGCATCGTTTTGCTGCACATTCGTCTGAGAGATCGTATTTTGACTACATTCAGTCTATTTTAATCATTCTTTGTCAACTCCATACTTCACTTTCATACATCAAATGCACCAAATATTTTCATTAGTTGATCCGGCAGTAACTTTGTGGTAATATACTTAAGCATTATCGATAAAATTAAGAAAGGTGTGTTGAGATGGTTTGGACATGTGGAACGAATGAGTGACGAAAGAACGGTAAAACAAATTTATGAGGCGAATGTTAGTGGGAAAAGAAACAGAGGAAGACCGAGAAAAACATGGCACGATCAGGTATGCCAAATACTTGAAAGTGGTCAGGTTAGGAGTCGTAACAATCGGCGGGTATGTATGAGGAAATGCATGACGTGGAAGAGGCGAAGAATGTTTGCAAGGACAGAGTGGTGTGGCGCTCTATTCTCTCTGCCTACCCCTGCGGGGAAGCGGCGTGATGGTTAGTTAGTTAGTTAGTTACATCCATTTTTAAATTCAGGTAAGTTTAAGTTCAGTTCAGTGCCTTTGAGGTAGAATTTTACGAAAATGACAATATGCAAATTATCCAAGTTATTATTATTATTACATATAACTTAAATATCTTCTTCTTCTTCATCTTCTTCTTTTAGGACTAGGTCCTGTCATTCTCAGGTCGCTCCTGGGAGGTGGAAGACCAGATATCCTTGCATCGTTTAGGTGGTCTTCCTGGGGGTCTGATCCCGCCTATGCTGCTGTCCGCTGCCACCCTCACCACTCGATCCGAACTCGCTCTTCTCACATGATCTCTCCAGAAACGTCTTCTTTCTCTTCCCCATCGCACAACATCTTCGGTAAATATCGCTTTTTTAAAAATCTTTTCTGACACTTGTTTCGATATATTTCGCGTCATTTTTAAACCCTGTATCTGAAGCTGTATAAAACGACGATTTATTAGATATAAAAAATGCAATAATTAAACTATTTATTAAAACATGTAAAATATAGCAGAATGTATAGAAATTAATCAATTGAGTCCCAAGGACACAACTCTTTTAGAGTAAGCTTCAGATATGGTTTCTTGAATGTTTTTCGCAGATACTTTGGCACATTTTATAAACTTTATAAAATAAAACAACTTTTTATATTTTATAAAAAAATAATAAAATGTGGTTAAAACAAAGTTGTTTTATTTTATAAAGTTCAGATATGGTGTTTGAAAATGACGCAGAATGCATCAAAACACATGTAACTATAGATTTTAAGAAAAAATGCTATTTATTATATAAAATTTAAATTAAAAATTAACCAAATATTATTATTCCTACATATTATTAAAGATTTAAATATCGAAATCTTCTGTGTACTCTGCTTAGGAACATACCAACACATGTATACAATATGAATCTCAGTTTAATTATCTCAATTTCAAGTCGTGATTTGAAATGTGTAACGACTTGATAATATAATTAATCTGTCTATAAGCTTGGGACAAAATGGGATGGTAAAATAAAAGTAAATTAAAATTAAGTAATTCGGTATCGCTAATCTATCTAGATAAAATAATGTCAACTTGGAGAGGATAATCGTCAAGGAGATCTGAATCTCCTGACGATTTAAAAACAATGTAGGGATTACGGTTGGGCTACGCATTACAAATCAACTTTAAGCTGATCAATGACATTCAATAATTTTATTAAGAGGAGATTGGGATAGGTTTAACATTAAATTTGAAATTAATGGTTATTAACGATATATCTAAAATACGACTTATTTAATATTTTTGATGACGGACACTTCATCGAGTGAATTTTGTATTAAAACTAACTCACTAACCATCACGCTGCTTTCCCGCAGGGATAGGCAAAGAGAATAGAACGCCATACCACCCTATCTTTGCAAATATTCTTCAACTCTTTCCACATTCATGCATCTCCTCATACATACACCACATACAAGTGTTTGACATACCTGATTGTGCCAAGTTTTCCTCTTTCATTTTCCTTATAAATTTGTTTGGCCGTTCTTTTTTCACTCATACGTCACACATGCCCATAACATCTCAATGGACCTTTCTTAATATTTATCGATAATGCTTATCTCAGTCTTGCATTCTTTCTTTATTTCACCGTTTGAACATCTATCATACATCGTTTTGCCACACATTCGTCTGAGCGATCGCATTTCGACTGCATTCAGTCTGCTATCATCCTTCTTTTTCCAATTCCGTGCTCTGATTCCATATATAAGGGTTGAAACCAGGACTGTGTACTGCGAGCTTAGCTTTCGCTGAAAGGTTTTTATTTGCTATAACTGATTTCAGTGCATCACTAACTCTGTTCCCGACATTCTCAGTCACAGCAGTCTCCTTTCTATATTTTTATCAATCTTTCCATCCCTAGAAAACATACTACTCAAATATACGAAATGATCTACCTGTTCCAAAATCACCCCATTTACCAATATTTCCCACTCAGATCTACGTACATTATTGGTCAAATAAAATAGAAAATTACATGGTTATTTAATTACATTTATGTATATATTTTTAGTAATATGAATGTGGTTATGTTTTGCCTCGCACATCTCTCTTGGAAGGCGGTTACATCTGAAAGAGTGGTGCCACGCATGATTGATATAATAATCGGTTGTATCTGCTGTTGTTCTTCTAATATACTTTTGGAAGGAGATTATCATAATTAATCAAAAAAATATCGATTGGAAATCATCGTCAATTCATGACATAAGACGATAAGGAAGGAGATATCACCGCCATCACATCTCTCAGTGGACCTGTTTCGATCCCGAGGTCTGACCTTTACACGAATACAAGATACGTATAGTGTTGGAGTCCATTTAAACGGAAAAGATTATATTAAATGTATTTATTCTCATTATCTCAACCCTTTTATATCTAAATTATTCACAGGAAACATACAAAGACACGTTAAAATATGTTGTTACTGGATAAGAATCACATAATGGTCTTCTTACGAAACTTAATATTTGAATAAAATCTCAAGATTACAATATTGTACTCCTCGCTCGATATTAGAAGGTATGACAAACGCATAGTACAAAAAGTTCATTTTATTAATTATTAAATTTAATTAATTGATTCGGCAGTCACTTTTTGGTAAAATCTATCAATTTAAAATTAATTTCAGTCTACTTGGTAAATACTACTATTTCTTAAAATCTATTGCGTCACGTGTTTCGATGTTTTCTGCATCATACGGTGCTTGTAAATTATACCGAATCCGTCAAAATACGTGTCACAATAGATTTAAATATATAGTGGTATTTACTAAGTAGAACTTAAATTGAAATTGTAAACATTTTACCACAGAGTGACTGTCGAATCAAAAAGTTTAAAAAAAAATATACCAACGTTCATGGCGGTCACGAAGGGTTAATTTAGATAACTTGTATGGCTTTATTTCTTTATCTGAGTGCGTTCAGATAAAAATGTCACCCTAATACCTCCGTACATTTTTTAATAGTCCCTTTTTGTTGTTTCCTGTATCGTTGTATCTTAGCTGGTGATTATTTTCAAAGTTGTATATCACAATATCAAAGATAATATTATCAAGATATTAAATATGTCTCAACCATTGTTTATCTTTATAAAAAATGCAAATATTATTTAGATGTTTTAAAATACAAATATAATTGGTAAAAGCGATCATAAGATTCACCATGTTGCATTAATGATCGCTACATATAAACTTTTATTTAGTTTTTTCGTCTATAGTGAGATATGTGTAACAACTAGAAAATATTCTCTCAATTGAGTCCAGTATTTGCAAATAAAAGTTTTGACGTAATTTAAATACTTATATTTTTATTGTATTGTAACTACTATATATCACAGTTTATGAATGACTCAGTTTATTGTCCCGTAATTCAAAGACAGAGTCTCAAAGTTCAACCCCCCCCCTACTTTTAGCATTTATGACATTTTGCATGATTAAGTAACAAGAATATTTAAAAATATTCTACACATCACGTCATCCATTATCACGTTTCTACACGAAAGTATGTTAATTAAAAAAATATATTGCACAAATCGTGAACGCCCATACGTATGGAAATTCAATCACGTTATCTTAAAGAATTAAAATACGTACAATATTTACTCTTTGCAAATTAATGAACAATCCCTCACCAAAATATCATAACCAAAAAAAAAATAATTTAAAAATACGGTAATTAAAAACTAGTGAATATCAATATTTTAATATATCCTATTGCCATCATTAAAATAGAAATTAACTATATGATTTGTCAATGTTGAAATAAAATAATTACTTAAAACGAACCAGCTTCTTAAACAACTCCATTTCGATTTACTACCAAAAATTGTCGGGAATAAAAAAGAAAAACATGTTTAATTCATAAAATACTAAAAAATCAAATTTGTACTTTTTAAAATACCAAAAAATTGCACAAATACAAAATGTTTCTTTCTAAAACTTGTATAAAAGGAAACAGTTTTTATTATTTTTTTTCGAACATTATTATCTGATTTTCTTACATTTATAAATTAAACAACTATCAACACTTTGTTTTTAAATTCCTGATAGTATCCACGTTTTCATCAATCCAAATAATAAATAATTTGAAACAAGCAAGGAAATTTCCTATGACGGGGTTTTTCTACACAAAAAATATATTGTTCGCTGGATAAAAGCGATTTCAATTTCATCTATCAAAAAAATATCCTTGCATGTAACGGACACTCAAATAACGAAAAATGTTTTTAGAAAATAAATTAAAAGCAGTTCAGAGATAGAGGGCCAAATCACTGGCGATGACAGGACAAAATAAATGTTTAAAAAATAATAAAATATATAAATTGTGATAGGTTTCAATATTGAAATATTATCTTGAATATTAATGATGAGAATAAAATTCCAGGGAGTGTACATATAAGTTTAATTGATTTATTAAAACGACGTGGGTTATATTTCAATTATACATGAGATGTCCGGGATGAATAATTATTATTTCGTATTGATTGGGACACATGAAACACAAAAAAGAAAAATTATCGTCGTGACTCCGAGACTTATGATTTCAGCACTCATTCTCGGCTCATTAAAAATACAATTATTCAAAAAAACTCATTCCGGATGATTGATTTTCAATTCTAATCTGAGCTTTTAACCACCATCTATTAGACTGGTTATTTACTTGTCTATATCAATTTCGTTAAAAATAATGATGATGGTTCGTATTAGTGTCGTAATGCAAAAATTTTATACGCGCGTGATGATTTTTTTTCTTTTTTATACGTATTGTATTATGTATGTGTAATGTAAGGTTATATTGAGGTAATAATATAAATATATTGTATAATAAAACAAAAGCAATATGTTTTTTATTTATTCATTGAAAAGTAGACGTACTCAACTAGATTTGAATTTGCTGATAGACAACACTTAACTAAATTTAAAAATAATTAAATAATAGGAACGTTAGATTATATTATCCCCATTTAAAAAAAATCAAATTTAAATACAATGGAATATTTGCAACGAGATTGATTGAAACAGAGGATATTTTTACATAAATCTTTTATTATTATCTTTGTCTCATTTAATTTTATATGATATTTGAATATATGTAGGTATATACATGTTTATGTGTGCATATGTGTATATATTATATGTATATATTGATACATGTACGTTAATGTAGAGTAGGACGTAACATATTTTATTTTAATTTTCATTGTTTAAACTTTGATTGAACGATTATTTAAACAAACCAATGCCAAACAGCTTTATTAGTAGTTAATTTTTGGGTCTTTCTTGTGTATTTTTTTGTATTTCTTATTTTTACAATAAAAATGGTGAATGTTACAAAAAGTGGAAAAAATATAAACTTGATTTTCTATTATATAAAATGAAGTTCCTCTTAGATGTTTCAGAAAAAAACTTAAATCGGATACAAATTTATGGATTCAATTTGGATTTATATAGATTTGATATAATACTTGAAAGTGGTCAGGTACAATGAACAATTATTTATCAAAATTATTTATTTATTTCATAGACACACACATTTTTTTATATGTATTACGGCTCATTAGGCATGGCCTGTAGCCGAAATACTTAAATGTAAATACAATTTTTTATTATTTTTATTATTATAATTTTTTGTTTTTTTTTTTTAATTATAAGATATTATACATTACATCAATAGATACAATTACAATTTACAGCAAAAAGGTTTTACAATAAAATAATTTCACCTGGACTTTAATTAATTAACTTTCTACCTTGTCCCTTCCAACGAGAAGCAACCATCGACAGACACTGTTCTTAAAGACATGATCACTACTTGAATTCTTAATGGTTACATACAGCAAATTAAATTATGTATTAGGAGATTTAAACATATTTATAAACTTAAATAATGTTTTAGGAGATGTATAAATATGGAAGAAGCGACGATTATTTGGAAAGACAAATTGGTGGGGTGTCCTATTCTCTTTTTCTTTTCCTGCGGGAAAGTAGCGTGACGGTTACTCAGTTTTTTTTTAAACAATGATGCATAGGGCACTGAGTCATATAAACGCAGTGTTATCTTGATCGTTTACACATGAAGGAAAGGTGATCAGCCCTCCGCTTCAGGTACCCAATCCAGGGTAATAATATTGAATAAATATTACAGTGAAAAAAACACTTTTATTTATTTTACCCCCATTGGGAATCGAATCCGGGACCTCCGGAACCGTAGCCGAGCGTGCCGACCATTACACTACGGAGGCGGACTTACTTAGTTAGTAAGTTAAATACTGTATATCCCATATAAAATTGGCCTAGGTGACGTTGCCCAAGACAGAAAGACCTACAACCTGAAGACCAGGAGAGCTGACCCCAACAGTCTACAAATACAATAAGTTGGGATATAGCCAGAAAAAAGAAGAAGAAGAATACTGTTTTTACCATATGTACCTTTAGGGGCTTGCACACTTTACCTAGTAGTTTATACAAAGATAAGTAAATAAATTAATGATTATTGTGCGTATTTATTACATATTTAACAAATGAAAACATTTTTCGTTATTCAAAACTGTATTAGAAGAGTTACAACTGGTTTAGATTAAAGCAACCGCCAGGTATCCCGCCATTTTTTCTTAATAAAATACGTTTTTTAATACGAAACTTGACACCACATACAAGATATCAAAAAGCAAAATGGTATTTATTGTTGATTATTACACACGTGTTTATTCATGAGAAAGATACGTTAAAATAACCGCTAACTGTTTAAATACGAATGCAACGATTTATTGAATATAAAAAATGCAATTATTGAACGATTTACTAAAATAGTTAAAAAATGATATTTAACAGTTAAGATTTCGCTGAGAGTTTTTGTTGTTGTTTTGCTTTCAGTATTTATTTAAAGATCTACTATTAAGATCGCTTTTACGATTAAGATAACGCTTCGTAAATCTGGTTAAGTGAGTTTGCTTGTAAGAGGGTTCCGTATTTAACCTAACCTAATTAAATGATGTGTTTTATATAATTTATTCAAATGACAATACGAAGATACGAAGATTATAAATACACTTTTATAAAATGTGCCACAAAGTATCTGCGAAAAACATTTAAGAAATTATAAATACAATTTGGCTTCTCATCACAGATGAGGAACGATATGTAAATCTGGGTATTACAGGGTTGATGACCTGTCATAGGATGGCTAAGCGATCTCTTTATACACGTGCAACAATCACCATTCTACCCACGATTGACAACCACACTACTTAAATTTTCGGAACTCCTAGATATATTGATCAATCTCATGGCCCAGTACATATGAGTTCTCAACAGCTGTCTATGTTGGATTGAGGAAAGCCTTTGTTTAGATCATAATCTGTTCAAGATGTCATGTATCCAGTCCACAAAAAAAACGAGTATAAAAAAAAATATTTTACAGTATGATTTTATAAATAAGTTGCCTCAGTTGTGAAAAGATCTTTAGTTTTGCTAATAAAATCCAATGTTTCAATTTTTTTTGTAAATTTGAATAATCAACTATCTTTGGGTATTATTTGTTTAAAGTATGTTCAATGGCTATGCTCTCTGATGGATTTATTTATTGATTTGGCGTTTAATTTGTAGAACTCCATTTTAATTTATGTATTAATTGTTAATTCAAACACAGATTTTTGGAGTCTACAAATTTGTATTTTATTGTTAAAAAACACATAAAATTTGATATTGTGACAATTGCTTCGCCTAGTCATGGCGTTTGTTTGAAAATACCATAGCTAGGCGAAACAAATGTCACAATGTTATTTTTCATGCGTTTTTTTTAATTAGAAAATCAACTTAGTATACTCAAAAAATCTGTGTTTGATTTACCCCTTGATGAACCCCATCGAGACGTGGCAGATACATAAATTTAACCAGGCGTTTCACACTGCATTCAATGTATGGAAATGAACCTTTTACTCAAGTTTTATTATTATTTTGTCCAAGAAAATACAATGTATCATTTAATATCACTGCGAAGTGCCCTTGAGGCAGTACTTTAAAAATTATACATTTTTTTTATACTTTTGAAATGACAACACACTTTCATGTTCCATGATCACTGCCGACCCCTAGGGCGACATTGTGCGTGATGGTAAAAAAAGTTTATATCGGTAGTAACTCCACAGCAAATATCGAACTGCAATTGTATATCAGTGCGGGCTATCAGAAATGGATTTTAGTATCTTACCAGAGATGGAGTTTACAAATATGACCAAATATGGTATTTTTTCCTGTCATACAAGTTGTTTTAATTCAGTACAGGGTTGTGTTTAAATTCGTTTAAAAATAATCAACACAAAATTGCACAGGCTAATTTTTTTTAATGATTATTAAAAAATCAATTATGATAGTAATTTCAAAATATTGATGATTTTAAAAATACTTCTTAAATAATTAATGACTAACTGAAAAAATATGGTCGTATGAACATATTAAAAAAAAATATTGCACATTTATGCTACTAACCTTTGTCCGCATCCAATGGTGCATAGGGCACTGATCAAATTGATGCAACTTTAAGATGATTGTTAATTAAATGAAGGCAGGGTGTCTTACTCTATATATACTGATTCACGGTAATATTATACTGAAAAAAAAACTTTAATAAATATTTTTACCCCCCTGGGAATCGAAACCGGGACCTCCAGCTTGGAACCAAACACGTTTTTGGTTACACTATGGAGACACAGTGTACTTATACTTGTGATAATATTGCAGCAATATTTTTTAGGTATAGAAGTTCGGCCATGGAATGTAAATGAAAATATAAAACAATCAAGATTTTAATTCATATCTCACCACAGACGAACAAACTATTGAAATGAGAAAATGTTTAGCACCAGAAGAACGCTTATCACTCGTTATACAAATATTATATCGCTAAATACTCATGTGTTTCAATGAATGTTATACCTTTACAATAAAGAAAATAAAAATAATAAATTCATCTTCATATATGAAAAAAAATTAAATCCAGATTAATTGATTTTGTCAGCCTCCTTAGTGTAATGGTCAGCACGCTCGGCTACCGTTCTGGAGGTCTCGGGTTCGATTCCCAGGGGGGGTCAAATAAATATAAGTGATTTTTTCACTGTAATATTTATTCAATATTACCCTGGACTGGTACCTGAAGCGGAGGGCTGATCACCTTTCCTTCATGTGTAAACGATCAAGATAACTCTGCGTTTATATGACGCAGTGCCCTATGCACCATTGGGGTGCGGATAAGGGTTTTATTATTATTTATTACTTGTATATGAAACATAACATGAAAATAGTGGAAACATTTTTTTAGTCGAAACATAATAAATGATTTTTTTAAATGCTTGTATTTTGTTAATTTCAAAGTGACATATGTTTTATGATACATTAGGAAAAATTCACACGTGTATGGAAGATAGACATGTGTTTTTCATACGTTATTATCTCTCCTCAAATTATTAAAAATGACATGCTATTATTTAGTTGTGCATTTGGAGGGCGGAGCATTAAATGACGTGACAAGATGATAAATTCGCCCCTGCTCGTCGGTACTAGGCGCAGTAACCAGCTACATTCCCTCACACTCCGTTGCACGAAGAGCCGACGGCGCACACTTATCACATCATTTGTGTCGGCCATGATAATTACGTGAGCAATGCTCAAATTGCACACTGAAATGTATAAAAAAACACGATGTTCGGTGAACTAACGTCGATAAGGCAGCTACGCGGCAAAATCAAGAACGTTACTTGCAAGCATTATCAATAAAATTAAGAAAGGTGTGTTGAGATGGTTTGGACATGTAGCAAGAATGAGTGAGGAAAGAACGGTAAAGCAAATTTATGAGGCGAATGTTAGTGGGATTAGAAGCAGAGGAAGACCGAGAAAAACATGGCACGATCAGGTATGCCAAATACTTGAAAGTGGTCAGGTTAGGAGTCGTAACAGTCGGCGGGTATGTATGAGGAGATGCATGAACGTGGAAGAGGCGAATAATGTTTGCAAGGACAGAGTGGTGTGGCACTCTATTCTCTCTGCCTACCCCTGCGGGGAAGCGGCGTGATGGTTAGTTAGTTAGTTAGTTAGTTACTTGCAAGTCGCACGTAAAAAAAAGGTTGTATATTCTTCTCCTTCTTATTCTTCCGCTTGGTGTAGGCCTTATGGCCTGTTTTTAAGACAGATCAGTCACCTGCGATGTTGATTCCAATCTGTCAATCCATCTGGTCAGCCTTGGGGTTGGCCGTGCAGTGCAACGTGGGGGAGTCTGGATGGTTCCAATCTCCTCACATGCGCATACCATTGACTTCTTCGTTGTCTTCCCCACCTAACGACGTCATGGATGTAGCATATTTCTCTTATCCTGGTGTTTCTTATTCTATCTCGTAGACTCTTGTCAGATATGCACCTTTTCTTACAGTCTTTCCTTATACTATTAGCGCGTTTTTATTGTGAATAGAAAATGAAGAGAAGCATATTAAATGGGTATAGTTTTTCCTCGTTTAATGGGATATGTACCTAAGGTATAGCATTCACGATGTTTGATAGATGTTCGAATAGTGAAATAAATAAAGAATGCAAGACTAAGATAAGAAATATTGATAAAATAAAGAAAGATGTTCTGAGATAGTTTGGGCGTGTGAATCGAATAAGTGAAGAAAAAAAAAGTAAAACAAAATTTTGAAGCAAATGTGGTTGGCTGAAATACATAGAAATACATAATAATAAAGAGGTAGGTAGAGAAAATAGAACGCCACACCAATCTATCTTTGCAGACTTCCCTTTTCCTACCTTCATGCGTCTTTTCATACATACCTATCGATTATTCCGACCCTTTAAAGTAATCCAAATAAATACTTGATCGTGCCAAGTTTTCTTCTGTCTTTCTGCGTTTCTATTACCAAGCACATTCGTCTCATAAATTTATTTTCCTGTTCTTTCTTCACTCATTCGATTCACATGCCCAAACCATCTCAAATCTTTCTTGATTGTATCGATAATGCTCATCTCAGCCAGCATTCCTTATATCATCATTCATACATCGTTTTGCGGCACATTCGTCATTTTGAGTGATATTACTTAATCTTAATACACCATAAAGAGTACTACACGTCACTTTATATTTATGTCCAAGTTACATCACGAGATAAATGATAGTTACAACATAATACGATACAATAATGTTGCTTTGTTGCCAAAAGCTCCCGTCAATTTTCTATTTGTGTAATCAAATTCACTTGCAATTTATTCGGATTGTTGCCTGGCCTGAGGCTCATATTACACTATATACCTGTAATCGCTTGTCAAGCGAACGTACGTAAAACAATTCACATAAATATTGGAAAGAAAGCAACAATTTTCGATTATGGTATACGAATTATTACATTTTGACAACTAAATTATATTAAGACCTGCAATTTTAAATACATACTAATAATTGTATGATATGTTTATAGACTTATTTAATATCGGATATATTTTATGGTAAGAATTCATAAAGTCACCGAACTTTTCATTTTCAGTTTTAAAGTAATGTTCAAAAGATGGTGCTGGCATTGCAGTAAAAAAATCACCTACTTTTATATTATTTATTATTTCGGCATTTACTTTGTGGTAAGACATGTTAAAATGATTAAGGAAACACTTGTTTTTTTCAGTTATTATTCAGACCTGACGATAGAAGTTTAGCTTCCGAAACTAGTAGTCATTAATAAACTCACTTACTTACTTACTTATAACCCATATCCGCACCCAATGATGCATGGGGCACTGCATCGAATTGACGCAGTGTTTTCTTGATCATTACTTACATGAAGGCAAGGTGATCACTCTTGCGCTTCAGGAACCAGTCCAGGGTAATATTAAATAAATATTACAGTGTAAAATCACTAATATTTATTTTCATCCCCCTAAGAATCGAACCCGGGACAAATAAACTTTGTAAAGTGGTATAAAAACAAGTGTTTCCTTAATCATTTTAACCTACTTTAATATTTCCTAGGAAAAAAACAGTTACAAACGCAAGCGCGTATTTCAATCTCAGATGGTGAAAATTGTTCAAAGTAATCAGTGAATAACATTGGGAGATTTTAAATATTCTGGTTCCAACCCTGGTTGTGTTGCTATTCTGATATTGAAATGAAGCATAAAGTTGACAAAAGAAGTATGAAAGTAGACTGAATGTAGTCTACATGCGATCTCTCAGTCGATTGTGCGTCAAACCGATGTACGATAAATGTTCAAATGGTGATATGAGGGGATAGAATTAAGAGAGGCTTATTAAGATGGTATGGACATGTGGAATGAATGAGTGAAGAAAATAAAATTAAAAGAAATAAAATGTTAATTGTATAAAAATTGTTGATTGAAAAATTATTTTTGCTCATTTGATTGTTCAATTGTTCAAACGTGAATTCCGACATTAATTAAGGAAAATTATTATTTTAAGGTTTGAATTAATTACTAATTTAAATAATTTGATGATTTGACTTCTGGTGCAAGATAATGTTTTAAATATAAATATAAAATATAAAATGAAAAAGTGGTCTTACTTGTGTAAGACCCCTTTCGACTGCTGACTTGACCACATTCAAATATTTTAAATACAGCCAAGTTTTCCTTGGTCTTCCTCTTCTCCTATTTCCGACTTTATTAGCTTCGTAATTTTGCCTCATTCAGGGTTAGGAATTTGGAAAATTAAAATATATATTCATGTTTTATTAAAATACATATGTTCGTCCGCCTCCGTAGTGTAATGGTCGGCATGCTCGCCTACCGTTCTGGAGGTCCCGGGTTCGATTCCCAGGGGGGTTTAATAAATATAAGTGATTTTTCACTCTAATTCAATATTACACTGGACTGGTACCTGAAGTGGAGGGCTGATCACCTTTCCTTCATGTGTAACCGATCGAGATAACACTGCGTTTATATGAAGCAGTGCCCTATGCACCATTGGGGTGTGGTAAGGGATTTATTATTATTAAAATAAAATACAGTGAAAGAATATGGTATTATTATTTTAAAATGAGAGTGGTCAGGTAACAAGTAATAATCGCCGGGTATGTATGAGGAGATGCATGAACGTGGAAGATGCGAAGAATGTTGGTTGATTAGCTGCGGAAAAGCGGTTGGTTGATTAGTTGGTTAAATTATAAAACCATTATTTTGGGGATTTGGGAAAAACTAATGTATCAATAGGTACATATGTCGAAATGAAAAATAGCAATGTTTATTTTATTTTATTCGACTGAAGTATTTCTACAATGATCAGATCTGATTGTTATACATGCATGTAATGTAGAGCCAAATATATCAGTATTAAAATATGCACATAAATATTTGAGTTTCGGATAATTCGATTTTATGGTTCATTGTGTTGTGAGGAGCATTAAAGCTCGGCGTTTATAAGCCAAATAAAACAAGCCTTTGTCTCAGCGATAATATATTGGAGGTGCGACGGCATCTAGCGTCTACCGACCGCTGACGGGCCGCCCTCGATTACCCCGGGTAATAAAATGTCAACAGGTAGGGAGCAAATGATACATATCTCTTTGGTTAATAAGTCGAAAAAATAGCCCTGGTCGAGAAATAAAACCCAAATCGTTGCGTACCCCAATTAAATAGGGCAGCCCTTGTTATAAATAAAAACTGCCCGATGCCTCGTGAACCGTGGTATTACCGAAATGGGTTGAATATACCCCATGAAATATAATAGTTTTATTTTCATTTTTATTATTGTTATGTATTTATATTCTAGATCTTGATTCAAAAAACAACTTCCAAATCATTAACTAATTAACAATAACTCTACTGCCACGCAGGAATAGGTAGAGAGAATAGAACGCCACAGAACTCCGAGTAGCGAACATGTTGAATAAAATATTTGTCTACCTGCATTGTACGCATATTTTTTTTTCTAAAATACATAAATAAAAAAAATAATATTTCCAATTGATACACGACTAATTTAGAGACATACGGATACTCTCATCAACAGGTGAAAATAGAAAATCTTTGTATAAAAAAACTCAAAAGCAGTCTTATACTAGTTTTCTATTATTATAATTAAGGACCAGTATTCGATAAATCTCAAACTTAATTTTCTCTAAACCCAGGTAACATTTGATGTACTAATTTTTTTCTTTCTTAAAACTAATAAATAAGTTTTCTTTCCAATAAATATATTGTTTAGAAAATAAATGAGTCATTTAAAGGTAAGGAGAAAAAAATATCCATATTAAATTTTATTCTGAATAATATACATATTAAAATAAAAAAAAATACAAAAAAATACAAAAAAAAATGAGCGTGAAGTTACTTCCGGATCTTAGAGCAACCGGACGGTTACTGAATTATATATTGCAAGTAAGGCTTTAAATGGACACTGAATTTCTAAAATAGCGTCTTAATTTGTATGCAGTGCTGTAAAACACACACTACTCTATTTTTACATGATAATATTTTGTAAAGTATTGAAGTAAGTGCACGATTTCTGTTTGAATAAATTTAAAATTTATTTAGAAGTATTTTATTTATTTATTGACATTAAGGTAGTTGCTTTGTGTTCTTGTAGGACCCCAGAGCTTTTTTAGTGTTAAAACCTGACAAATGAACGTACACTCGCCCACTTTCGGCCGCTGAGGTAACTAGCTCCGAAGTGGGAGGGAACCGAAGACCGCGATGTAACAATGAAACATTAATTAAATAAAATAGACAACATAATGCCGCAGACTTGCACTTAGTTAGGCATCCAATGTAAACGGTAGGCCGCCATCGCCAGCAGTAAACGGCTACTTCCTCGTACCTCGCGATCTCCCCTAAAACAGGAAGTACCACTACCAATTAATTATTATTATCTCGTGTTAACTTTCAGTTTCATGACATCAAATTATAGCTTTATTTTGAGATCACTACAATCGGTGCTTATCTTGAAAAAAAAATATGAGTATTTTTTTATTTATCGTGGTGGTGAAATTGACTTGATTGTTATGGTCTATAAAAAATAAGGGAATGATTCAGTAAGGATTAAATATGATAAAGTAATTATTTTATCGATCGATTCCTGCAGGATTGACTGAGAGGATATAACACCACACCTCTCATATATTTTTTGCAACAATATTAACCTCTACATGTGTCTACTTATTATTTCTTTAATTAATTTATGTCCTCCGATTATTCCGACTATTGACATGACCATTTTCAATTATACAACGTATATGATAATGCCAAGTTATCTACAGGCTTTCTCTGGTTCTATTTACAACTACATTCGCTTCGAAAATTGGTTTTCTTATTCTTTCTTCACTTATTCGCCCAATATTCCCAAACAATCTCAACAAAATCATTTGTTTATTTGTTTACATACAGCCAGTTATTTGTTTTAACGTTATTTCTTCACTGCCTAATCATTTCAGTAAACTTTTCTTAGTAGTATCAATTATATTTTAGCCTTTTAAAACAAACATTTACAAACACTTTTAAAATAAAATACTGAAACGGTGTTTTAAGCAAAAAGTTTAAAAACATAAAATGTTACCTGCGATTTATCGTATATTGGTCCTTAATTTAAATCATTATGCTATTTAGGTATTTATTGTTTGACAGTTTAAAACGTTTTTTCTAAATTTTAACAGTTTTGTATTTATTATGTGTATAAAGCGATCATTAAAGCTTTCTAAATACCGTGTCGTGAGCTCAGGGATGCTCTGATTTTTATATTATTTCCTTTAAAAACAATACATGCATCTCAAGTTGCGGCACCTAAAAATAAGGTAATTTTTTTTAAATATTTTTTATTTAATGAGAAATTTTTGTGTTTTTATTGACAAAAATATTTCAATTTCATACTATTTCTGTGAGCCTAAGTGGCTCATTATTAGAAATAGGTATCAAATCGTGGTGGAGTGGGTTCGAACCGAGAAACTCTGAGACTTAAGAGTCCGCGACACTACGGGACCACAACCCGACACGTGTTATGTAATTAAGATGTTTATTTTTCGACCTTTAAGTATGGTTTCATCTCGATTTTAACAATTCTCTATTCACCACATTCTAAAACATATTTTAGTAAGAGAGAAAAATAATTCCGCATTGCGTATTGTTTGTGTAAGATCCGGATCTCAATGAGAAAACGCTTGTCAGTTTTAATTCTCTCACACAAAAATCGCTGCACGTCCCATTAAGCTCGTAATTAAGCTTTTTATTAATTAAAACTAATATCGCATGCAATAGTCTGGTACGTATATGGAGCCGCCGAGCGCCTGTTTACTTATTAAGATCCAATCTTACCGAAGCTCTCCTTGGCATTTCATGTCATTAATATCTTCACAGTGGAACATTTTTAACGAAGCGCTGAAATATGTGCTCATTCTACTTAGAACTTTGTAAAGCTCTACTTTGATATAAATGAAAATCAGTTTAATACTACAACTACTACTACTACTACCTTCACTCCGTTTTTCTGCTCGGATAGGCGCAGAGGATGGAACGCTATACTCGGCTGTCCTGGCATATACTCCTAGCTTCTTCACATCCATTACTTAGACGTTTGACACTACCAGATTTTTGGTTCTGATTAATCTCGTTGGGTCAAGTCTTTTTTGGCCGTCCTCGTTGTGTTTCATAAAAAAAATTCTTAATCCTTCTCTCTTTGAAGTTTGCTGTTTTTTTATACATAATGAACTCTATTAAAACAGTAAATTTGAACTTCGTTATTTGTCGAAAAGTCAATAAATGTTGTTCGATCGTCGAGATATGATCTTATCACTGAGATCTTAATTGTTTGCAGTGTTTTTGTTACTCTGGCTAAGTGCAGTCTACAAAGAGGACGGTATCATGTCTCAAATTCTGGTGCTAGACGTATGACGTGATTATCATGGCCACTAATTATGTTTTTACAGGCGAGACTTGAATTTAAGCATGTAAAATATTTAGAGGACTATTAAAAAATTTGTTTACATTTAACGGGAATTTTTTCCATTATATTTATAATCCGTAAAAAGACGTCTGTTATATCGAGGTTTTACAGTATTCCACAAACCGATATACAAGGTTTAAAATGTTGCAGTAAAACATATTAGCTACATATTTGGTTTACGAATTATTTTTGTATAATAATTCATAATATGTTGTACAAAGCGAAGTGGGCTAGAGAATTGGGATGATGGTTTTCTCTCGAAATGTAAATTAACAGAGCTTCACCGTTCATCATCCATCGCATATGGCGTTCTATGTAGGCCGTGTTTTCATGTCTACACACGTGCGCGTTATGTAATTTGTCCTTTGCACGAAAAAAGGCGTTTCTACTAACCTTTTGCTTGCTGTGGTTGCGATAGGGTTATTAAGAAAATAATTTATAAATATATATATTTATACATGAAATTATGGTATTTAAAAAAATTATAATCTTCACTTAAGATGCATTTAATACTACTTAACAATTCAAAATATTATCGAGTAATGGAAACTATTGATATTTAATTACTACTATTTTTTAACTACATTGTTACTTTTTTATAAAGTATGAAATAGGGATACTATCATGTTTTTAAATTTTGAATCAGTGTTTGTTGTACTAATAAACCACGTTATAAAAAATGCAACTATAAAGACCTGAAATAACGTGTTGATTTTCTTTGTTACATTTACAAACTAAAAAACTAGCATTATTTTTTGACATCTCATCAAAGATGAAGAAAAATATGGAAGTCTGGGCATTTACGGGGCTAATGACCATCATAGGCTGGTTTAAATGATCACTTTACACATGTGTCACATTCACCAATTGTACCCATTATTGACAACCAGTTCTATATTTATGAACCAACTTTGAAACATTATTCTTGAATTACTAGAACATCACTAGAGACATCTATTAGTGAGATGAAAAAATAATATGAAAATAACTCCTGTAATTGAAGTTAATCCAGATTTTGTGAACAAGTATTTGGACACACTCGAAATGTTGTAAAAAAACTAGTCGTAAGTAAGTGTTTTATTTGTAGATATTGTTTTAAAAAATACGAATACAAATGCAAGTGTTTGAAAAATTTGAGAATCCGTAAGCGAAATGTGAGAGCATTCGTAACCCGGCTGTACCCGAGACGAAACCCGGCATTTTGTGCCCAATTAATGACGGCTTGTTATCCAATTTGGCCCACAATCACGTACCACATATAAATTTTCTAGTCTGGCGTGCCGCAAAAAGTGCGAGATACAAGATACAAATCGTCGGAGGTCGCCCGCAACGGGGCAGTTCGATATTTCACACGCTCCGGCGTCCGACTTGTCTATCGATATTCGGCAGATTCTGAATCATGCACACACAGAGATGCGCCAAGACCCGGGGCCATATTTACGCGTACTTGACTAAACTTGGAATGATTTAAAATATCAATTTATAGGGTTCGAAATTATGATGAAGTGACCATTAATCAAGTGTTAACTATCTCGTAAGAATCCATTACCGTCATATTTGTCAGCGAATTAAAGATATTTGATCATAATTTACCATTTTGATGAGAAAATATTAATGTAATTTAGCCATTGGATGCATGTGAATTTAAAATTTTAGTTTTATATGATTTTCATGTATTTATACATGTATATGTATAAACACATAAATACATAGGAAAATGAATTTTCTTTACTTCTAA
The DNA here is from genome assembly GCF_059751285.1 of Brachycentrus maculatus. Taxonomy (NCBI): domain Eukaryota; kingdom Metazoa; phylum Arthropoda; class Insecta; order Trichoptera; family Brachycentridae; genus Brachycentrus; species Brachycentrus maculatus. The sequence goes on along the minus strand of NW_028280959.1, from coordinate 714,086 downwards.
TATATGAAAATGTTTGGTTTAAAACCATTTCCATCAAAAAAACTAACAAAAATATTTAAACATTAATTCATTTTTATTTTGTAATTCGTATACTAGTAAGGTGATTTCACGATTTACGTAATATTAAAATGTTTTGGTCTTTAATTTTGAATATTATTTTTCTCACAGAATATTCATCAATTTATTTTGTTAAATACTCTTTTATATTATTTTGTATTTAAAAAAAATCTTTCTATGTTACCTTACATGACAGGACGGCTGTCCAACTCAAAACACAGTAAGGGACATTTTTTTGTAGTACGTTTTTTTTGCATTTTAGTAGATTCAGATTTATTAAGTAGATTCTTAGTCCAAAAATGCAAAAACTGATTGGGAACCACTGGTCTAGTGAATGTGAAAAAAAAATGCAGGAATATTTTTGTTAATGAAAAGAAAATATATATGGCTCGTTTTTGATGCTAAAGAGCTCATACAAATGTGCACTTTAGTCTATTCATTGATAAATTATGCCTTTACTCTTGGATGATTTGTAAAGTTTCATTATCTATTCCATAATTAGGCCATATAAAAAGCATATAAAATAATGAGACGGGAATCAACACGAGATTTCAATGTAAGGTATTTAATAATACCGCCCGTCTCTATGGTGTAATGGTTAGCACAATTGGCTACCATGCGCCAAGTACCGGATTCGATATCCATCGGGGTCAAAATAATTATGTTTGTGTTATTTTAAATTAATATCACCGGGACTGGTACCTGAAGCACAGGACTGACAGCCCTTCTTTCGTGTAATTAACGAACAATGTTACACAGTGTCAATTCGATGCAATGCCCTCCGCACCATTTGTCCCGGAAAAAGTAAGAATATTTTAAAAATAAAAATAGGTTTGACTAAGCGTTACGTGCAAAAATTAGACATATTTTGTTCACGAATACAAAATAAATTAAAAAAAGAAGAATGCCGTACAGAAGAGTGTAATTAAAAATTAAAAAAAAAAATTGTATTGAAAATATAATGTTAGATCAGCTCTATGGCGCTATTTTCATAAAATATAAATAATTTACTAAAATAAATATAATACACATTATAATAAATGATCTATGATCTATGACTCCTCTATGGCCCTGAATGCTAGACGATGTATAACACCTACTCTAGGCGACTAGAAACTGCTGAAATGTGAATTCGTAGATGGCCAGCTGGAGTGTTTTTTGGAGACAAAATGAACTGTTCACGAATTCGTGGAGGCCTGGATGTAACAGATAGCAACAGCGAGGCAGAAGAAAGGCAATTGAGGTGGTATGGGCACATAGGACGCTGAGAATCTGATCATATTATGAATCAGGCAATCGCCCTGGACCTCCCTCGAAAGACTTCTAGGGGAAAACCAAAGAATTCATGCCTGCTGCAAAAAGGAAATATGAGGTGACGTTGCCCGTGACAGAAGGAACGATAAGTTGGGATAGAGCTAGGAAGAGGAACAAGAAGAAACATTATAATATGTATATTTGTGTCACCTACTTTCAAAATGAATACTAAGTAAGTAAGTCAATTTTACAAAAAATGCAAATTCTCCGGGTAACATTTATGTTTAAAAAAATTGTCTATCTTTAGATAAAATATAATGAAATAAAGAATTTTCCAATTTGTTCAGAAAATTATTCAGTATTAAAAAAAAAAACACAAGATACAAACCGATAATGATGTCATCTTAATTTTTGACCTATCCCCGCTCTCTGATTGGCCGATATGGGTCAGAAGGCAAGTTTTATGAATAAAGTGGAATTTGAAACACAATGCTGTTTTTAAGTATTTTTTAGCAGGGGTTTCAAGTATGTAATTATTTTAAACAATAAAACCCACAATTGACATTCCGATAGAGTATGTATTTGAAAATCTTATGAAATTGGATCTGGCGGATTTTGAAAGAAGGCGACACATATTTTAACATACATTTTTTTATACACACTTGTTTTTATATATGTTGACCGGGCTGAGAATCCATTGATTGTATGGATTTACGAAGTATAGATAACTAAAATTTCTAAACAGTATTTGATGAAATTTATTATGAAACTTCGCAGCAAATACAAACTAAGCTTTCATAAAGAGATAGTGAAAATTAGTGTTGATTGAACCATAATAATATATTTCTAAGAAATATTAATTTCGTATGCCGGACGTATCAAATTAATCAACGTTCTTTTTCTACCAGATTGAAACATAATAGAATATGTAATAACCTACGTGCATACAGTATGTTATGTCAATTACTGTATAGTTTTGGCATTGTTATGGAGATTTTAATTCGATGTCTAATTTTAAAGGCAACAGGTGTAAAGTTCACCTTTTTATGTAAGACGTTAGCTTATTTAATAATTACATTGAAAAGTTAAGAGGGAAGTCGTCGTTTATTGATCAAATATACTGCACTGACTTTTCTTGGTGGAACTGAATTTTATAAAATAAAATGAAAAATATAAAATGTTATATTGCACCTTTAAGATATTTTAGAAAATTCTTACTAAATAATTTCATCTTTTATTTGGCATTAATTTTATGTGTAATGAATTAAAACTCAACCAGTGTTTAATTTTTAAAAAAATCTAGTGATATTTCAATTTCGATGATGAGGAATATTGAAATCTGGGCATTTACAGGGTTTACGATCTATCATAGGCAGATTTAAGTGACCACTTTACATATGTGTAACATTCACCCTTCAACTAATGAATTATAAATGCACTACTCAAATATCGGAAGATATATTTATGTTTTGATTATTGAAAGCATTAACTTTGTGGATCTTATTGATACATTATTTTGAGAAAAAAAAAACTTTGTTTTTTGATCCACTCACATTTTTATTAACAACCAACTAGTTTCGGCAACAACCTGCTGGCCTTTTCAGGGTTTAATTTATGGCTATATTTATACTTACTTATTTCGATTTCAATATTAGGTATCGCAAAAGAAATAGCACTAGCGAGATCTTTTAAATTTAACCATAAATATAACGATTTATTATTTATTATTATTCTCTTTTTACGTCTCTGCTATAAGATTATCTTGATAATTAATAGTCAGTTTAATTACCACCAAATAAAGTGAACCAAGTAAAAAATGTGGTGTAATTTGTATCATGAGCACAATGGTGTAGGCAAGACCACAACGGCCATATCGCTTGTGCCGCGTGACGTTTGACTCGTCCAGCATAGGACCCGCCCACCGACTCACTACCGAATCAGAGTGTTATGAGAACTCAATGCCTCCATTCCACGTGTTTCCCCGCACAGACAAAACGCGAGAGAGACAGCTTTATCTGGTCATCTGGATTCGGAATACGTGTTCACCGTTCTGTGACAACAACTAATATGTACTAGAACCTGGAACCTTAATATACATGCATTCTTTACTTAATATATACAGGGAGTACTTTTATAATATTGAAAGAAGAAGCATTGATTCACTTCTGGAATAAAATGGATAAGGTAAGAACTCAACAAAATATTCGAACCCGGGCAGCATTAAATATAAACTATGTTGGCCCATCCGTGTAAATATTTTAGGCAAAAAACCTTTTCATTCCTTGCACTTAAGATATTTAATTTGCTGCCCGTAACCATAAAAAAATCCAGTAGTGATCATGTCTTCAAGAACAGTGTCCGTCGATGATTGCTTCTTGTTGGAAGGGACAAGGTAGAAAGTGAATTAATTAAAGTCCAGGTGTAATTATTTTTTTGTAAAACCTTTAAACTGTTATTGTATCTATTGTATGTAATGGACATAATGTAATAATTAAAAAAAAAAACAAATATTAATATATTTTTTTAAATGTATTAACATGTAAGTATTTCGGCTCAACACAGGCCATGCCTAAAGAGCCGTAATGCATACAGTAAAAAAGATGTATGTATCTATGAAATAAATAAATAAACATTTTTTTTTATAACATTGAAGTCAAAATGCGGGTCCAAAAATCCCAGGCAATCGACATGGATCTTCCTCAAAAGACATCTGGTGATAGGCTGGTTCAATTGGTCTATCTACATACGTGTAACATTCACCATTCTACCTATGATTGAATACCATATTACTCAAATTACGAAAGTTGCATATATTCTAAAATCGACACCTTCATTCACATGTGGCCTCTTATTAATCGTAGGATATACACAATATCCTAAATTTGAGTAGTATGGTATTTAATCATGGGTATTACGTTAAATGTAACACACGTGTAAAGTGACCATTGGATCAGCTTATCTTCTTCTTCAAATCCTTATCCGCACCCCAATGGTGCATAAGGCACTGCATCATGTACAACGCAGTCATTTTGATCATATACAAAACGCAGTCATCAGTTATCTTGATCGTTAACACGAAGAAAAGATAATCAGCCTTCTGTTTCAGAGAAACAGGGGGCTGATCAATCACCTTTCAGGGTTTTCTGGAAATCGAACCTAGGACCTCCAGAATGGTAACCGAGAGTGCTGACCATTACAGTATGGAGGCGGACCCATAACCAGCCTATAGCTAGTCATAATAACTGTAAATACCCAGGCTTCAATATTCTTCTTCATCTATGGTAAAAATGTAAAATTAATGGTTAAAACATCCTGTATATTCCTTGCTACCGTTTTAATGTTGAGTCTCACACAAGGGTACGTACACGTACATACAGGAGGTATGTTCAAATATGCAGTCCCATATAACCTAAATTAACTGGGAAAGTAGTAAAGTACAGACACTGCGGAGAAAGAGAAACGAACAACGTCGTCTGGGCGAGATAAATTACACCGAACTGATTGGCATCACAGAATTATAGACGTTTAATTGAAGTTTCTACAAAAATATGCTGTTTGACTAACCAAACATTACCTTTCGAAGCTTTGTAGTAACAAAATTAATGTAATTAAGAGATCAAATTAATTATTTTAAATATGTACCTTAATTTACAATATTTTGAGTGTGTCCAAATGGTTGCTCAGAAATCTGGATTATTTCCAATTGTAGGAGTTATTTTTTATATCGTTTTTTGACATCTCATCATATGAAGAAGAATATGAAAGTCTGGGCATTTAAGATTTGTGAACAAGCATTTGGACACACTCAAAATGTTGCAAATAAATTAATTGGTCAAATTATAAGCTAATATAAGAAAAATGTTTTCCATGTATGTGATTATAATCCAGGATTCGGACCTCACATACTAATATAAAAGTTTCTGCTCATTAAAAAGCTTCTTTTCATCTCACCAATAGATGTCTCTAGTAAAGTTTTAGTGATTCAAGGACAAGGTTTCTAAATTGGTTCACATATAAAGAACATCCAAGAATTTGAGTAGTATGGTTGTCAATAATGGGTAGAATTGGTGAATGTTACACGTGTGTAAAGTGATCACTTAAACCAGCCTATGACGGTCGTCAGCCTTGTAATGCCCAGACTTCCATATTCTTCTTCATCTTTGATGAGATGTCAAAATAATAATATAGGCTGGTTTAAGTGATCATTTTACACACGTGTAACATTCACCAATTCTACCCATTATTGACAACCACACTACTCAAATTCTTGGAAGTACATCAAATAATATGAAAATAACTCTTGTAATTGGAGATAATCCAGATTTTGTGAACAAGTATTTGGACACACTCAAAATGTTGTAAAAATATATAGTACTGTAAAAAAAAATAATAATAAAAAAATATTTAAGTTTCTTAAAAAATACCACTCTAAACTAAAAAAAATGCCTCAAGTTATCCGCAGTCACCTTCGATTTTCAAGGATTATTATGACTTTGTATCTGACGTGATATAAGTCGACGGCTCTAGCACGAAAGGCGGAAAAAATGTCGAAATACCTCAGAAGATATTATAGTCCCGGAACGAGCGGCGCTGTGTCCTATCCCAGATCACAGATCACACAATAAGGAGCCTAATGTGGGATTCCGAGATCCATATCTACCGATATAATGAGAGGGATGTCTCCAGAAACTAGTTTTTGTCTGGCCGACTTACTCCGTATAGGAGGGAGTCACTCGAGCGATTCTTTTGGTCAGTGGTCGGCAAACTGACCAGCCAAAGAGCCAATATGCACATTACAACGGTATATGTATAATATATTTACAACATTTTGAGTGTCATTTTTTTTCTAATACTAGGTCACAAATCTGGATTATCTCCAATTATGGAAGTTATTTTTCTCATTTCAAAGATGAAGAAGGAAAACTAATAAAAGAGTAATCTGCTCAATACAAAGCTTCTTTTCATATCACCAATAGATGTCTCTAGTGAAGTTCTAGTGATTCAAGAACAATGTTTTGAAATTGAATTGAATTTCCAAGAATTTTATTAGTGTGGTTGTCAATAATGGGTAGAATTTGTGAATGTTACACTTGTGTAAAGTGATCACTTGAACCAGCCTATGACGGCTGCTAACCTAACCTAACCCGACCACTTTTAAGTATTTGGCATACCTGATCGTGCCATGTTTTTCTCGGTCTTCCTCTGCTCCTTTTTCCAATTACATTCGCCTCATAAGTTTTTTTACCGTTCTTTCCTCACTCATTCGTTCTGCATGTCCAAACCATCTCAACACACATTCTTTGTCGCACATTCTTCTAAGAGATCGCATTTCGACTGCATTCAGTCTACTTTTAGCCTTCTTTTACCAACTCCATGTTTCACCTCCATACATTAGAGTTGGAACCAGGACTCCGTTGTGCACTATCTCAACTTGATAAAAAACATATATTGTTCCTTTTAATATGAAAGATGTCTCAGCATCTCAGGTCTTGTCACCTAGCATTTGACTGGCTTAAGCGATCACTTTATACATTGGTGTAACGCTCACCATTCTGCCCATTATAGAACATCCACACTGCATTAATTCTTGAAACCTGTATATATATGCAATGGTCTTAGAACCTTCCACATGTCGGTACGATTTTCGATACTTTTGGAAATATGGCTTATTGATGAGGAATGGTAGATGTATTATTTAAGACCTTTAACAAATTACGAGTACATTCAATAAAATTTGATTTCATACTTGGCTTATAATGCATCTATCTTTGCATCTCCTTTGAATGTTTGATGAAGTCAGGTTTGTATGTCATTTTTTTAGCACTTTTCCAGGTTCTCATCAATTAGACGATTTCTCAGTTTGCTTTTGATAAGGTTCCTCCTTTAAAAATATTGTTTCCGCGGATATTTGTGAAGATCAAAAAGCCACATGCGGCTCCCGAGTCACACATTGCCGACATATGCATGTGACGAATTGTGTCCGAATATTCGTGTGTGAATGTCTGAGAACATTCGGTTTTGTTTGACGTCTTGTAGAATAAATAAACAAACAAATAAAAATAAATATGACCTTGAAGATGATGTCCGTCTCCGTAGTGCAGTGGTTAGCGCGTTTGGCTACCGTCTTGGTTGGAGATCCCAAATACAATTTACAGGGGGGTTAAAATTAATATAAGTGAGAACATTTTATCCAAATCCCTTTTCATAAAACGGGATTAAGCCACATAGGAGTTACTTTTTCAATTTTGTCATCCCAACAAAGATGAAGAAGATTGTGGAAGTCTGAGAGCGAGAAACTACAGAGCTTATGTCCTGACATTGGCTGGTTAAGTGATCACTTTATACATGTATAACATTCACCCTGCTACCCATGATTGACAATCACACTGCTAAAAATTTTGGAACTCATTCATATACCAATCATAAATCTCAGGTAACTTTATGTTTGAGTTCGCGGTAGCGTTGACTATTCATTTTAGTGAGCTTTTACTTAGCAGGTGATGTACATATTTTAAAGGGCATTTTTTACGTGATTTTCCATGAAGGCTTCTGCTAAATAATGAACTTACTCAATTCAACAATAGAGAGCACCAATAACTCACATGTGCAAGAAGGTGTCAATTGTAACTTCCAAAGATAACTTCCAAAGCCTATCACAGGACGTAAGCCCTGTAAATACGCAGGTTTTCATATTCTTCTTCATCTATGTTGAGATATTAATATAAAAATAAACAAGTATAACTCCTAAGCGGACATTGAACAAAGATATGGGTACAATCAAAATGTTGGGCCATTGCTTACTTCATATTTACAAATTATGTATTATGTATTTCAAAACAATGATATATCGGAAAACAAAGAAGATTTAAACAATGCAATATTATATACAACATCAAATGAGATCCAATTTAATCCCTTATAGGAGACTGGTCAATCTGTGAGGATATCTCTATCAAATTTTACGACCGCTTCAATTTATCTTATATCACCCGTGCGTTAAGTCTTCATACAGTAAAACATCGATATAACGGACTACTTGGGGGAAGGGGTGTCCATTCAAACCGAAAGTCCGTCGTATGGTAATCGGTTTAATTCAATTAAAAAAGTTTTTTTTTATAAAAATATGAGCACTGTATTTAGATATTAATAAAGAATACAAAATAGAAAAAAATATATTTGTGATTATCATGTCCGCTATAATTTATTTACATGTGGCGACACTTGTATTTAAGAAATAATAATATTAACACGACGCTTTAAATTTTTTTTCAATTAACCAGATTTTTGTCCGTTATATTCACAGTTTGTTTAATAGAGGTCCGTTATATCGAGGTTTCACTGTACAGTCATTAATCATTTACAAAAAAGTGAAACATGTATCTGTTCAAGATAATAACATGTGGTGATTTGAATTTAATACTGTTTAATGTAAATTTTATATCAAAGACTACACGTTCCGGAAACACGACTCGACTTTCGTAATGACATGTTAAATATTCTTCAAACTATCGCTAAAAATGTCACCTTATAGAATTATTACCTGTTTTTTATTAAAATGTATTATTATGTTTTAATTCAAGGTATTTGAATGAAGTATTTAGCGGTACACAACTGAATCCTGTTACCAACTCTGATATATGGAACATAAGCTTGGCGTTGGCAAAAAAAAGACAAAATGCAGTTGAAATGCAATCCCTCGTACGAATGTGCCTCAGAACGATGTATGAAAGATATTCGAATTGATTTATTCAGTCTACAGTTGATCTGATGATGGAATGGTTATTCCGAAACCGGTAGTCGTGAAGAAGAGTTTTTAAGTGGAAAAAACAAAAACACAAAGTGAACGACAAATGATACTGAGTCTTAATATTAATAATTGTTATATTTTTCAAAATGTATATTAAAAAATAAAACCTTAGCTCCCTGTTTACGTATTTCAGAGACAATTTGGTATTACACAAAGTAAATAAGAATGGTTAGGAGGGTTATATTAATAATTATCATTTATTAAAATATATTTAAAAATAAAACCTTGGCTTCCTGTTTAAGCAATTCAGAAACAAGGTGGTGTTACACAAAGTTAACGATGGATGATAAGGAGAGTGTTAAAATTATTACTTGTTACGTTTTAAAATATATTAAAAAATGAAACCTTGGCTCCCTGTTTACGTATTTCAGAGGCAAAGTGGTGTTACACAAACTGAACTATGAATGATAAGGAGAGTGTTAAAGTTATATATATTATTTTTGACATCTAATGAAAGATGAAGAAGAATACGGAAGTCTGGGCATTTACGGGGCTGACGACCGTCATAGGCTGGTTTAAGTGATCACTTTACACACGTGTAACATTCATCAATTCTACCCATTATTGACAAAAATAATAATATGAAAATAACTCCTGTAATTGGCGATGATTCAGATTTTGTGAACAAGTATTTGGACATACTCAAAATGTTGTAAGGTTTAATATTGTTATATTTTTAAATAAAAAAAAATAGAACCTTGGCTACCTGTTCACATTTTTCAGAGGCAAAGTGTTACACAAAGTGAACGATGAATGATAGGAAGAGTGTTTACACTAATACCAATACTTGTCATATTTTTTTATGATTAGAAAAATATAAACTTGACTCCCTGATTACGTATTTCAGAAACAAAGTAGTGTTACACAAAGCGAACGATGAATAAGGAGAGTGTTAACAAACTCGTAATATTTTTTAAATTATCAAAAAACCTTGGCTCCCCGTTTACGTATTTCAAAGATAAAGGTAGCAAATTTAGCCTTGAAGAATAAAAAAAAACTGGTTTTATTCCTACTCAGTGAGATTTAAAGATTTTATCAGGGTGAACAAAAAACACGGCAAAGTAAATATTTTGTTGGACTGTTTCTAAATGTTGTCTTGGTACGATGTTTATGTTTACAGTGTCATAAACTGCTAATAAAGATTACGTAACAAGGTTTAATAGTCGTTTGAATTAGATATCTACTTTATTTTGGAGGCCCCGAGTAATTAGTATGCAAGACGCCGTGAATAAAATTTAGATAAGCGAGTTAATTTGTAAGGAAAAAAATGGTTCATACTAATTTGAAATCGTAATTTTGATACATTTAATACGAGTCTGATAAGTTTAAAGAGATTTTAATGTACGAATATATTAAAGTTGTTTGTAAATAAATGGCTACGATTTGTAATGTGAAAATTATATTTGTTTTGTACTGACATTTCTTGGTAGAACTGGATTTAATAAAATACCTATAACATAATAAAACAATAATCATGTAGTTTTTTTTTTTCATATTTATTTTATTTGACCAATGACCGAGTTTCGTCGTTATCAGCTTTATCAGATTAGAGTAAATAGAAACCCGGTCACCTATAGTTGTTTTAATATGTTAATATATATATATTTATATATATATATATATATATATATATATATATATATATATATATATATATATATATATATATATATATATATATATATATATATATAAATATAAATAAATACATATATATATATATTTATGTATATATATATATATATATATATATATATATATATATATATATATATATATATATAAATATTTATGTATATATACATATATATATATATATATATATATATATATATATATATATATATATATATATATATATATATATATATATATATATATTTATATATATAAATATATATATATTTATATATATATATACAGTGGGTGGCCAAATTATTAGGGACACTTGTACTTTTTTGTAATTTTCAAGTTTAAATGAATTTTTTGGTCAAATTAATAAGTTTTAATTATTTTTTCTTATGTATTTTTGTTGCTGGTATCATAATTATTGTTTTGAAGATGTATCAATACTGTGAAATATCAAAAAAGTAAGTTTTTTTTCATTTGGATGTTGATTAGTGAAAAATGATATTGGTGTGAGCTCAGTTAATATTTTTTTAAACCATTTTTCTGTAAGTTTTTTGAGTTCAAGACTATAAAAACGTAAGTGTTGTTTAATCATTTATTAGTTTTGCTAATTCAATAAGTTAATTTCAATGAATTTTTAAACAAAATTCAATTTAGTTTGAACTGAACCATAATATTCTCAATTTAAGTATGGGCAAGTCTTCAAACATATCTCCGAGAAAATATAGGGAAGTTATAACCTTACTACTTCATTTCACATATTTCCAGAGAGAAATAGCAGCACTTACAGATGTTTTGAAGTCAGGAGTCCATCGGATTTAAAGAAAAATTGATAAAAACCTGCGTCTAGAAACAGCCCGCGTCGGAAAAAAAGGCAGAAAAAGCATCACAACTCCGCGTGGTGCCCATAAAATCAGGGACATCTATTTCCAAAATCGTAAAAAGTCTGTTGATTGTCTAATTGTTGTTAATTTCTGTTGATAAACGATGAAGGAATCAACGTATCCAAAAGGACAGTTCAGAGACGGTTAGTTGAAGTAAATCTAATGGGTCGACGTCCAACCAAAAAACTACGCCTGACTGAGGCATGAAGAAAAAACGACTCCTATGGGCCAAAGAACACCGGAATGTAACTGTTTCGGACTAGATTCGAATATTTATGGCTTGTATTCGTATAATAAATTAAGAAAATAAAAAATATATGTATTTTTGCAATTATGGTAATACATTACAGGTCTGCTTCTTGGACGAGTCAACAATAAAAAATTTGGTGGGAAAAACTTCATTTTTCCGACGTGGCCCAGGAGAAAAATTCCACCCAGACTGCCTTGAGAAGATGGTTAAAAATACCCTGTTAGCATAATGTTGTGGTCCGTTATCTCATTTAAGGGTATGGGATGCCTCTTTATCATGGAAGGGACCATGAGGCAAGAATAGTACCAGCGAGTACTGAAAAGTCGACTCCAGCCGAGGCTCAAGAATGGTTCCCTGGCGATGAAGAGTATGTGTTAATGCATGACTCGGTATTGTGTCATAAAGCCAGGAGTATTATCACATTCCTGGCTGAAAAAAACCTCTGTGTTTTGCCTTACCCGTGGAATTAGCTGGATATGAACCCCATTGAAAACCTTTGGGAACTAACGAAACGTGAGATTGCTAAAGAAGTCATCACCACTAAGCGGCAAATGATAGAAACTCTTATCAGAGTATGGCATAATAACCCTAATCTCTGGCACAATGCAAAAATCTGCATTAAAAAGTATGCCCTGACGTTTGGAGGTTGTAATCGCAGCAAAGGGTGTTATTACTAAAAATTAAGATTTTTTCTAAATTGTTGAATAATCACTTATTATGATAAAAATAAATTGGTATCATTAAATCCATGATACTATAGTTTCTAAATTCTTAATAAAGCACCCCAATCAATCAAAAAATATTCAAAAATCCAAATTATTTGCTCATTAAATTCATTTAATAATGAAAATTACAGGAAATTCGAAGTGTCCCTAATAATATGGCCACCCACTGTATATATATATATATATATATATATATATATATATATATATATATATATATATATATATATATATATATAAATATATATATATATATATATATATATATATATATATATATATATATATATATATATATATATATATATATATATATATATATATATATATATATATATATATATATATATATATATATATATATATATATATATATATATATATATATATATATATATATATATATATATATATATATATATATATATATATATATATATATATATATATATATATATATATAAATATATATATATATATATATATATATATATATATATATATATATATATATATATATATATATACATATATATATATATATATATATATATATATATATATATATTTACATATATATTTATATATATATAAATATATATGTAAATATATATATATATATATATTTTTGTATATATATATATATATATATAAATATATATATATATATATATATATATATATATATATATATATATATATATATATATATATATATATATATATATATATATATATATATTTATGTTTATATATATATATATATATATATATATATATATACATATCTTTTGTGAAATATTCACTATTCCATAGATTGAACGCACCACTCAAATTTCGTAATGTTATATTCAAGCTTTGATTGAAAATATCTTACTTGTACTACAATAAATAGTCAAAAATGTATAGAAATAGTAAAAAAATGTATAGATCTTTATGAAAAAAGAAAAACATTAATTTCTCAAAATATAGTAAATAAAAAAAATATTTCTATATATTTTTGGGTATCACCAGTATGTTAAATAATTCGGAAAGAATATTAAATGCATTTCATGAAACTTTCTATAGTTACTAATTTCAACCATAGAAGTAACATGCGTTCAATTGAAGCTTAAATATAACTTACAAAATTTGTGTGTTGTGGTTGGGTGAATGTCACACGAGTATAAAGTGATCACTGAAACCAGCCAATGACAGGTCGTGAGCCCTGTAAATGCCTTCTTTATTCTTCTTCGTATTTGTTGAGATATCGATAATAATTTAAATTAAAAAAAATCTTGATATAAATAACTTTATAAGTGGAGATAATCCAAAATTCGTCAACAAAAATTTGAACACACTCAATATTGTAAATGAAAAATAAAGTATGATATCGGCTGTCCAAATTTAAAACACAGTAAGGGACATTTTTTTGTAGTAGTTTTTTTTGCATTTATGGACTAAGTGGACTCTACTTAGTTCATAAATGCAAAAAAAACCTACTACAAAAAAAATGTCCCTTACTGTGTTTTAAATTTGAACAGTCGATATGTCAATGCAACATTATTAAATTAATAAAATAAATTCTGATTTTAATTGAATATAAAATATCACACAAGCTACAATAGGTAGGTAATATATTTTTGGCAAAAACTCTTCGTATTTTTCATGGTATGAACAGCATACTGTTATAAAGTTCGATTTTAAATTGCAAAAATGACGTGTTGTAGGCAGGATATACGAATATATACAAGTTAAATATATTTCGGCGGAATTTAAAGATCAAAAGGTTTTAAAACTGATAACGGTTTTATTGCGACGGTAAATTGTGGAAAATGGGACTTGGTTGAACAGTGAATTAAAAAAAAAATAATACAAAAACATTAAGAATCCTTATTAAAAAGGCAAACAATTTGTTTTCCATACAAATGACGAGAGTGAGTCATTCTTATTCCTACAATCTTAAAAAATAAGTACGTTATGTGAAATAGGTTTGAGCTTTTAAACCATTAGTCACGTAGATTTTTACTTATGATTGCTAGGCTGCTATGCAAAGTAAATACGGAAAAAGAAGGATTGCTTGTTGAGGGTTTAAAAATTAGTTACTAAATTACAAAAAAACACGTGTGCATGACATACCATATTTATGACTTTTTTTTTATCTGTTTGGGACAAAATTTTCGGAGACATTGCCAGAAGAAATGATGACGATGCTGAGAGTTAATGGTCATGGGAGGAGTCAAAGTAGAAGAAGAGGATTAAACCATCCTCACCCCCTGTTTTCTTCCCTTATCCAGTTAAAATCTGCTTTCGATGTTGGTTTTTGGTGCGTGGATCTAAAGCGATGATAACTAGAGAATATGACGATTTTATATGGATAACGGTAAGGGATGAGAAATGGCCTAATCTATTTTAATGTGTTTTTTGTTACACGGTCAAATTTTAAACGCGATTTCAGATACGTGCATATATGTTGATTTACAACAACACGTGGGAATATTTTTATGAGGGTAATGACATTATGTGATAAACAAAAGAAACCGATAAAAAGAATCAAAGAAAGCGACCCGTAGCATTATCTTACTGATAGGAGACTCTTGTTATTGTTACCTTGTAGAGTTCATACAATAACCATTTTAGATTGTAGTATAGTATTATTCTCGCGATATGTCCATCGTTTAGATATGTTATTACATATTTATCATCATATAAATGAAGTTAAACAAATGACTCCTGTTTTTATCACGCATGTTGGCGTTTTTTATTTTTTTACAATGTCATATTGAACAATTTCGCTGAATTTAAATGAATCATTTGACATTTGATTACTTTGAATATTTTCTATTAACATTATTGATATATATGGTATAAATTGCGTTTCTTTTTCTTAAAGCTTACCTTAGTGTTAATTTATTTCAAACATAATTATTCATTTAAGAGTACCTTGGACAAAAAGAAGTAAAAACATATTCTAATGTAAAAAATATATACCCCATTACGATTAATAAACATAATGCACACATTTAATATCATTTTGAAGTTGTTTCCCATATTAAAGTACAATTGAATTTTTATGACACGGTAATTAAACCAGTAAAAATAAACTTGTTATACATTTGAATCCAAGTGGAGTGTTCTACGAAACCTACGTTAAAATGGAGGCTTCATACGGTATTCCTTTATATGAAATACTGTTTAATTATGTATTATTTGTAGCATCTTTATATTTTCCCTTGATGTTTACCAAAAATCTCAGTATCTTAAATAATAGCTTCAATTCCACGTGTTATTTTGTATATTAGATATGTCATTTGTAGGAATTTAGATGGTTTTGTACGATAAGCTCACTGTTTTTATTACTTCGAATTTATTGCTACATATCACAGACAAAAAATATTCTCACTCGATTTCAAAAACGTATAACTTTTGGATCGGATTTACGGGATGTACTTTCTCAGTAGTTCGCTGAAACGAATTTGGGAAAAATACATTATGAATATATTTTATATATTGTCTGTGCAAAAGACTACTGATTTATTCAAATCGCAAGGCTGGCGAAAAATGGCTTCATATCAAACAAAAACAAAAATCAGATACACATTTGAAGAAACGTATCTGAATATTTTTCCTAAAAAAACTTCAATACATT
Organism: Brachycentrus maculatus; assembly: GCF_059751285.1. Taxonomy (NCBI): domain Eukaryota; kingdom Metazoa; phylum Arthropoda; class Insecta; order Trichoptera; family Brachycentridae; genus Brachycentrus; species Brachycentrus maculatus. Next base: position 697,852 of record NW_028280959.1, on the reverse strand, counting down.
TTTCGGTTCAAACATTGTGCACCTGCGTAAGTATGCCTACATAAAACGTGGTTTCATTATTTTAGAAAAATTGACAAGGAAAACAAAAGTGCAGATTTAGAGTCTAGAAAGTTAGGGTAAAAATTCATCCCTTATGTATGCAAATGAAGCTGTCATGGCGTTGTCAAAATAACGATGAAAGTAGATTGAATGTATGTACCCAAAATGCGTTCTCTGCAAATAAAAGTTTACGGCGAAACGGTATATGATACATGTTCGAATGGTGATATAAGGAAATTATGTTAGGCAGATATGCGCATTATCGACACAATTACGAAAGGTATTATTTTTTGACATCTCATCAAATATGAAGAAGAATATGGAAGTCTGGGCATTTACGGGGCTGACGACCGTCATCGGTTGGTTTAAGTGGCCACTTTACACACGTGTAACATTCACCAATTCTACCCATTATTGACAACCACACTACTCAAATTCTTGGAAGTTCTATATATATGAACCAATTTAGAAACCTTGTTCTTGAATCACTAGAACTTCACTAGAGACATCTATTGGTGAGATGTAAAAAGCTTCTTTACATCTCACCAATAGATGTCTCTAGTGAAGTTCTAGTGATTCAAGAACAAGGTTTCTAAATTGGTTCATATATATAGAACTTCCAAGAATTTGAGTAGTGTGGTTGTCAATAATGGGTAGAATTGGTGAATGTTACACGTGTGTAAAGTGGCCACTTAAACCAACCGATGACGGTCGTCAGCCCCGTAAATGCCCAGACTTCCATATTCTTCTTCATATTTGATGAGATGTCAAAAAATAATATGAAAATAACTCCTGTAATTGGAGATAATCCAGATTTTGTGAACAAGTATTTGGACACACTCAAAATGTTATACGAAAGGTATGTTTAGATGGTTTGGACATGTGAAACGAATGAGTGAAGAAAAAACAGTAAAACAAATTTATGAGTCTAATGTAGTTGGTAATAGAAGTAGAGGAAGACTGAGGAAACTTGGTATGATCGTGTAATTCAAACACTTTAATGTGGTTAAATCAGGGGTCGGAATAACCGGCGAATGTGTATGAGGAGATGCATGAACTGTGATTGAGTGGATTCATTTGGCTCCTAGATTTCATACAACACCTCTAACAGGAGTGTTGAAAAGAAAATTTAAGGATTTAAATTATATCGAGTCATAATTTTCAAGGAAAGACATCAGTTCGTGGACAGTTTTCATAAAAAAATCTTTATTAAAAAATAAAATTATTATTTCCTTTGATTTTTCATTATCAACAGTTGTAATTCTATTTTTTGACATCTCATCAAAGATAAAGAAGAATATGGAAATCTGGGCATTTACGGAGCTGACGAATAGGCTGTGTAAGTATCACTTTACACACGTGTAACACTCACCAATTCTTCCTATTATTGACAACCACACTACTCAAATTCTCGGAAGTTCTATATATATGAACCAATTTTGAAACATTATTTTTGAATCACTAGAACTTCACTGGAGACATCTATTGATGAGACGAACACAAACTTTTTATTGAGCAGAAACTCTTATATTAGTATGTGAGGTCCGAATCCTGGATAATAATCGTATACATGAGAAACGCCAGAAAAAACTATTTCCATTTTTATTATTTCAGCTTATAATTTGACCAGATAGTTTATTAACATTTTAGTATTTGGACACACTCAAAATGTTGTAGCTGTAATTGTAATGAGATATTTTCACGTGTGCATTACAGGAAGACAAATATTTTATTCAACATGTTCGCTACTTGATGTAGACAGAAAGTGATAACAAAAAACAAGCTTAAGGTCAACAGGGCAGGTAGTTAAGTAGGTAGAACCTGGAAGTGTGTAAAGTAAGTTGATTCGTCAGTCGTCATATCGTCACGAACATCGTCAAATAACAATGCGCTGCAGCCTCCATCTCGCCTCTAGCATCTGACAATCTTGACAGTAATTTGAAAATTATACCGTAATCTTAGCACTGGATAATGCATAACGTACAATGAGTAATCGTGGTGTTAGGGCCCGCATCCACTGCGGTGATGAATGCCACGAACGTGATGCCGAGGTATTTACCAATATTAGGTTCAACTACAGTACTTGGCTGGTTTATTAAATTATTTAAATTAAATATGTACTATCATTGGGTTAATTCAATCATTAGGCCTATTAATAGGAGATTTTTTGGTAATTTTTCATTAATAATCGGAGTTTTTCCATATAGGTATATTATAAGCGTTCATAGGTGATCTACAATGTTGCTTAAATATACAGCTAACATGCTGGAATATGTCCATCGGTTTTGATACATAAGAAACTAAAACTTACTAAACTAACTAAACGTTACGCCGCTTCATCGCAGGGTTAGGCAGAGAGAATAGAATGCCACACCAATCTGTCTTTGCAAACATTCTTTGCTACTGCCACATTCAAGCATCAAGCCATTATTTCAACTCCTTTCCTGACCACTTTTAAATATTTGACATACTTGGTCACGTCAAGTTTTATTACATTTTATAACTTTCATCCATACCTCAGAATTTTTGTTATACAAAAATTTACCCCTCACTTAATAAACTTACAAATAAAAATAAAAACTTATTATAGATACTTCAATTTCGCAGTGTAGGCTACTGAGCTGGAGATCCCGGATTCGATTCCCAGGGGGATGAAAATAAATATCAATGATTTTTCCAGAGTAAGGGAACATTATTGCAAATTATAATTTGTAATTATTCATACAATGAAAAATAAATAAAATGAAAATTCAGGGTTTAAAAATGCTCCATTTTGAACATTTATTTTTCATATTTAGCATATCGAGTGTATTTTTTTTTATCAAAATAAGAAAATATAAAAAAAAACTTTTTTCTTTAAATCAAAATTTAAATTATTTTAGGTTATTTAACAGTTGATTATGTGCAATAATTGTAATTATTGGTTAGTAATATTTTTTGGGTGAAATAAAAAAGTAATATTATCTAAAAAATAAAACAACCTGTAATACTAATTTAGATAATTTACTCAAAAAATATGCTTTTTTAAATATTAAAATATCATAAGCATACATGACTATGTATCTGACAAAAGTACTCGTTGATAATTGAGTTAGTCACACAATTTCCTCAGAGCAGTCGGTACCAGGCTTTAATGTATGTAGGTAGATGCTGTTCAAATAATATCAAGTGAATTTCAACACATAAGACTACCGACTCCATGATTGAGTCATTTATTAGGATGATTCGGGTCATGTCATCCCGTGATTGATGTTGAATAAAACAACCGTCACTTTCTATCTGGGAGGTTTTTTTTTCTTTAATCTAATATTTTAGAATGAACAACCAAATTTGTAACTCAATTATTTATTATATCATCAAGTCAGACTTCAAAAAAAGTACTTTCAATAGCGAGATTTATGAGTATGATCAGTATGATTGATTTTTAAAAAAATAGTCACGAAATTAATAAATTATTTGAATTAATATTCAATTAATTTAAAGTCAACATCGTTATGTATTATACAAGGTGTTTTTTAGAGATTACGTTTTTTAACTGGCAACATTGTTTCTACAAACTGTCAATTTTGCAGTTGACAGTTGATTTGTAGTCAGTTCGTTTTACCGTTTCACCATGAATAGACTGAATGACCATTATGCGCGCCGTAGGTTTGGTGAATGGGTCGAAATCGATCGCAAAATTTTGTATACCGATGAGGCACATTTTGGGTAAATATCAATAAGCTAATTTTCGAATTTGGAGTGGAGAAAATCCAGAAGCCTTTGTGGAGACGCCCTTACATCCATTAAAAGCCACTGTTTGGTGTGCTTTATGGGTAGGTGGAATCATTGGCCCATGTTTTTTTTAAAGACGATGCCGGCCAGAATGTTACGGGCCATGGGGAGTGCTCTAGAACCATGATAACTGACTTCTTCGTACCTCAGTTGAATGGCATTGATGTGACAGAGCTGTGTTTTCAACAAGATGGCGCAACATACCACAAAGTGGGTGCCACCATTAAGTAATTAATTGATTTGAATTTCTACACCTCTAAAAATAACACCCTTTATAAACAGTTCTCTGAAAAAGTACCTTTCAGTATTGACATTGAAATTCAAATAAATGAAGAGTTAATTTATGAACTAGTACAATTCTTTTTTAGTAGGATCAGATCTAGAATTTCATGGAAGGTTTTAATTATATTTGTTCAGAATAATGAAGTTTAATTTATTATAAAAATTGAAGCTTTCATTTGATTTCTCATTATGATTTTTAAAATTATTATTTTAAATGGAAAACATTGAATTTTAGATTCTTTGTAAATGATTACAAAAAATGTAGAAAGTAAATAAACATAAATAAATAAAATGAGAATCAAAAGTTAACTATCTACTGTAAAAAAAAACAAACGGATTTTTTGACATTTGTATTTTTTGTTCACAATATTTTGAATTTGTCCAAAACTTTGTTTAAAAATTTAAACAAAATGGTTAAAATTAAGTTTATATATTCAGGCGTCTTATAAATAAATAATTTGCCAAGGATCTTATATACACGTATATTTCATGAAAGTTTCTGCTAATGTAAAAACTTACTATTTTTAATCATAGATGGTGCCGAAGAAGTGGCATGGGTAAGATATTTTCAATTAAACATAAATATGTGTACCTACCTAGTGTGTGTGTAAACTTAAATTTGTGTAGTGTGATTGTCAGTCATGGGTAGATTGGTTAATGTTACACACGTATAAAGTGATGACTTAAACCAGCCTGTTACAGGTCGTGAGAACTGTAAATGCATAGACTTCTTCATAAAAATATCAATATCATTCTTCTTCATCTAAATATTAGTAAAAATGCAGTTTTTGTAAAAAATCTTCATTAAGTATTTCCAGATTAAAAAGAAAATGTTAAGAATTTGAAATCGACTATTTACATCTGTGTGATGATTGGTTTGCTTCTTTCATGGTCAGTCTCCAACCGACTCTATCCTTCGCTGGTCTCTTCAACTCAGCGTACCCACTACAGAGCATGTTGGAGATAATTTTTAACGCCATGTTATCTTGATCGTTAACATATGAAGGAAAGATGATCAGCCATCCGCCTCAGGTACCATTCAAGTGTAATATTGTAATATTTAAAAAATGTTACACAGAGTGAAATAATCACTTATATTTATTCGACCCCCCTAGGGAATTGAACCCGGGACCTCCAGTACCGTAGCCGAGTGTGCTGACCATTACACTACGGAGGCGGACAATGCAGTATCTACACTTTAAATAAATCATTAATCTATTTCCGTATCTAAACTCATTATTCAAATGAATTCTCATTAGGTACGGTTGACAAGTTCGAGGCGCAGAAGCCCAGTAGGTACATACGATCTGGGCTCTTCGTTCCTGGCTCCCGACCACAATGTATTGGGAACACCTCGGCTCAACAGTGGTAAGTGTCACCGTTATCTGGGATCTTTGAGAACAGCAGAAGCAAATATTCCAGCGTGCGCATATCGGCGCTGACAGAACCGGTTGGACATTTTACAATAATTGTTTTCGAGGTGATACAACAAGGGTCTGCAAAAAAAAATGTTAATGAATAATTAAATTAATGTGGATAAAATATTTGTCCGCCGCCGTAGTGCAATGGTCAGCACGCTCGGAGGAACTGAAGGTCCGGGGCTCAATTTGCAGGGGGAGTTAAATAAATATAAGTGATTTTTTCACTCTAATATTTATTCATTATTACCCTGGACTAGTACCTGAAGCGAAGGTCTGATCACCTTTTCTTCCCTTCATAAATAAACAATTATGATAACTGATAAATGATGCAGTGCTCTATGCACCATCGGGTCCGGATGAAAGTTTAAAGAAGAAGTATTTGTATTCTTAAATTTATATTTTTATCATAAATTTAATAAAATTATGGAAAGAAAATTGTTAAATTTTCTCAAACGGATAAAAATTACTAACGAAATTTATACACAAAATTATAAAACTGTATAATATATATTTTATGATTATCACAGTATCTGAGTAGGTAAGGTACTTTTGTTTTAATCATTCATTTTCAGAAGTACGTTATCATTCTATTTATTGTAAAATTGTTCACTTAATTGAACGACGCTTCTCAGAGGGGTAAAGAGAATAGAACGCCATACTACACTTCTTCTATCATACTCATACTACGATATCATATTCATACTACGATCTTAGCAATCATTCTTTGCCTTTTATACATAAATGCATCTCTTCATAAATACCTGCTGATTATTTTTATCTACATATATATATTCAAACACGAAGTAGATCAAATGGGTTTATTTAATTTACGTAATTTAATTGTGTTTCTCGTCTTGGTTCTGCAACCGCTGGATGTGACAACCCAAGTTGTGGGTTCGATTCCCAGTAAGGACAGATGCCTATCTACGCGGACCGGAGGCAATTATCCAAGGCGTCACAGGACCGCGGCAAGCAGAATGCAGGAAGGACCATCAAAAGAATGCCATATTTTTAAGGATGCATTATAATAATTGGATGAGAGTTTTCGCCGCCTTTTTCTCGGAGGAAATTCCAGAGGACCTTAAAAAAGTAAAAACGAAATCTGATTAGTCACGAAATTGGTATTAAATTATCTGATAAATTGTAAACTTTTTTATCTGGATGTGGTCCTGCTTATTGTGGAATTTTGATAGACGTCTCTTCAATCCTCTTCTCTGCCACAACTTGATTCCAACATTCTAAAATAAAGGACATAAATAAACCTATAAAAATAAATTCTGCTTAGTTGTAGTTTGATGGAAATAATCGATACATACGAGTACATATAATATTTAAATTTATTATAAATTGATAAAAATAAATATGTGAATAATTGATTTAGAAGAAAAATTATAAATTTTTAACAATTTACATTATTTTACAATATTTTAAAGTGTGTCCGAACCGTCCTTTACAAATTCTCGGTTGATTTCAACTAAAATATTTTTTTCATAAGCAGTTCTTTATTTAATATTTTGGTATTCAAGATTCAAATTATAAATCTGTGGATACAACATAAAACATTTAGTCTGAAAATTAACGTTATGTATGTTCACTGGCAACATAAATACAACATCTCGAAATTTGAGTAGTGTCAATCATGGGTAGAGTGGTGAATGTTAAACAGTGTATACTTAATACACTGTTCACCTAAACTATCCAAGGACCTGTCGCAAACCCTGTGAATGCCCAGACGAAAAAAAATTCATCATACTTCACTCTTCATCACTGATTTATCTTTTAAATCTTGATAAAGCTAAGGTTTACTAAAGAATAACCTTTATTTAAATTGGCTATTAAAAATATATTGTTCTACACCAACAGACAATTTGAAATAACTAAAATTCCATTCTGCATTTATTGTTAATAGACTATTAATAGTTTCTTCCAAGGAGCGTGGTATTTTGATTATTTAGTAAGATACATACGTCATTAACGTTTCGATTATCCCAGACCCTTCTCGATACTGAACACCTCTCCCGTAATCACCGATTAAGAATTTAATTAGTGAGAGGACGCTACCTAACCCGCAATGGGTGGCCTTTGGACACTGAGGGTGGGTATAGGAAAGGAATTGTAACTTTAACGTTATGGGTTTATAAAATAAATATATGTAAATACAGTATAAGTCATTGCGAATGCATTTGGATTCCATTTAGGGACATTTTATCGCCGACAAATTCAACACTTATGACAATTTGTGAAGATGTAAACGCCGTAATGCCGTTTTTTAAGGCTTCTAATTTGAATTTAGCTAATTCCACTTTGTCTTAAAATCTATTATACGTGTTTTGATGGATACTGCATTATTGTACGGCGTAAGTGTATAAATAAATATATATATATATATATATATATATATATATATATATATATATATATATATATATATATATATATATATATATATATATATATATATATATATATATATATATATATATATATATATATATATATTTATTTATTTTTTTACAAAAATGTTAATAAAATTAGTATTTAACCACTCACCGAGATTTTTACGTCTACCGGTTTCGAGACGTACCCGTCTCTTCGTCAGGACAATCACTAACACAGCATGCAAACAATACTACCCTTCACCACCATAGCACCATTTTAGAAAAATCGCATGTGTTAGACATTTTGTGTAGTTTTGAGTGTGTAAATGGTGCTATGGTGGTGGTTATATACTAATTTTATTAACATTTTTGTAAAAAAATAAATAAGTAAAAATGACTAACCACAAAGTAAATGCTTTAAATATTAATAATATTGAGAATATATATATATATATATATTTATATATATATATATTTATTAATATTTTTATATATATATATATATATATATATATATATATATATATATATATATATATATATATATATATATATATATATATATATATATATATATATATATATATATATGTATATATATATATATATATATGTATATATATATATATATATATATATATATATATATATATATATATATATATATATATATATATTTATATATATATATATATATATATATATATATATATATATATATATATATATATATATATATATATATATATATATATATATGTATATATATATATATATATATATGTTTATATATATATATATATATATATATATATATATATATATATATATATATATATATATATATATATATATATATATATATATATATATATATATATACATAAATATATAAATATATATAAAATAGTTAATTTGGAACAACTGTCTATAGATCCTTTTGAAATAAATCTTGGAGTACAAATAAATTAAGCTGATTATCTTTGTTCTTGGGAACTGGATCGAAAATACTAATTCGGATTCCGTTTCGAATTCCTCCCGAATACATATTATTTAGCTTTCAGTCCTTATTAGTCCCGCTTTCATAATAAACTCCGGAGAATAAAGGGGTTCCATGAATAACAAAAGATTCCCTGAATACCTTTAATCAGCATCATCAATGCTGCGGAATTTCGAACAGTCCTTATTTTATTTGAAGCATTAAAATGAATATTCGATGGAACTTGTACCACTGTATCCAATACTTGGTACAAAATGTTGGTACTATAAAACTTGAGTGTCGATTGGAATAGTCTTATACGTGTATATGCCAATTGAGTCCAGTTTTTCACCCTTCTTCATGTCACGTCAAACGATTCTTGTTTTTGTATCATTAAAGAAAATCTTAATGCTACAAGTATGAATATTCTGTACATTCATTCACACTTTATGAAATAAATTACGAAAAAATTCAATCACTGATGAAACATTAATGATGTTATACAAAATAAATTTTCCATCACAAAACTTACATATGGTTACATAGAAAATAAAAAAGTTTTTTTTATGAATAGACGATAAAATCTCGTAGTCGGGAAGTCGGGAAGTCGGGTAGACGCTCAATTGCGAAACTGGAGTTGCGGGTTTGATTCCGACCAGTGGCAAAATTAATTCAATAAATATTAATTTTCAATCGATCTGGTTGTTTGATACATATTTTTCACATCTACCTTTCCTTTCTTAACTATATTTTCTGGTATCAGACAAGCCTCTAAAATAGCAGCTAAATAAGCTTTGCGAGTTATTCCATTTAAAAATGTCATGATTACATGAATAAATTTTATGTTGGCTCACTTAAATTAACGTATTATTGATTTTTTTATGTTTTATCAATCAGCATTCTTTAAGGCTTCATATTATTATAGATATACAACATTTTAAAAGTGCCTAAATGCTTGTTCAAAAAATCTGGATTAACTCAATAGAACTTCCAAGAATTTGAGTAGTATGGTTGTCAATCATGGGTAGAATTGGTGCATGTTACACGTGGGTAAAGTGATCACTTAAACCAGCCTATGACGGTTATAAGCCCCGTAAATGCCCAGACTTCCATATTCTTCTTCATCTTTGGTGAGATATAAAAAATAAAATAAATTATGCATATCATCGATTAATATAGTTTATGACATAGAAATGGCATGGGGTTGCATTTCCGTACTCGTACAAGCTTGGCTTGACACTGCGTTTTGTAGGGGACCTTTGAAGGAAAACTAAATAAATACTATGTGATTATTGTAATATGTCTTTCAAAATATTCCAACTAATGCTTTTTAAAATGTGTTTAAACTAAAGTGTTGTATGTAAGGGATATGAAAAACCGGCCAATATTGCTTGATCTCGATAAGTATCATTAAATACAAGAGCGTTTAGAATATTCTTGCGGTATTTTCAATCTAAGCCACACGGCATTTTATCGTTTTCCTTTTACATTAATATAAAATAAACATTCCGGTTTATTATAGTTTTTTTATAGCTGAATCAATGTTGGAAGTGAAATAATAAAAATATTAGAAAAATACGATCGTATAAAAGATTCCCTTCACGCGAGATTACTAGAGGGCATACAATTTCTGGAAATTGAAAAAATCTATGTATTCGATAAGATATTTACCCTAAATTTATCTTCGATAAAAAATCATGTTTATTTTTGTTTAAATTGAATATCTTGTTAGATCTAAATAGGAAAATATTGAAACAAAGGGATGATTTCGTACGTTCTAGAGATGGAACGATTTTTAATGATATTAGAAGGAGAGTGAATGCTGGGGACAGAGTGAATGGTGTTGTGAAATCTGAATGCAGTCGAAATACGATCAATGTGTATGATAGGTATTTGAATGGTGGTATAAGGAAAAAATGCAAGGCTGAGATAATCATTATAATAAAATTTAAAAAAAGTGTGTTGAGATGGTTTGGGCATAAGAATCGAATGAATAAATAAAGGATAGTCAAACAAATTTATGAGCAAATATGGTTGGTAATAGAAGCAGAAGAATACTGAGAAATATTTGGCATGATCAAGAATTTCAAATACTTTAAATTGGTCAGGTCAGAAGTCGGAATGATTGACATGTATGTATGAGGAGATGCATGAAAGTGGAAAAGGCGAAGATTGTTTTGCAAGGACTGATTGGTGTGGCGTTCTGTTTTCTCTACTTATCCCTGCGGGGAAGGGGTGTGATGGTTAGGTTTACTCTTGTATTTACAGAATAGATTTTTATTTTTTGAGTAAGTCCTATTTTAGCAGAAAATATGTACACGTGATATTTTAAAAATATATACATATACATAAAACACACGTTCAACTTTGTTTGAAAGATTTCAAATTTATTTTCTTTTAATAAAAATTTATTGCCTCTTTGTATTAAACTTTTTTATGGAAGATAGATAGGCTTGTATGTAATACGAGTATAAATGTTTCATTTTCTTCATCATTGGGTCGCTTTAGGAACGACATCGCCTCAGAAACGGGGAAAGGTCTCGTTATTCTTCTGGTCATCGAATTTTTTCGAAGAGATGCGTATCGTTTAGTAATTCCGCCTGAGTTTTCCCATTGTTTGGACCGTTTGATGACTGTGGCCCAAAGTGGGCGGCACACCATTTCACAGCCGTAAAACTTTCCCCATAAAAGCGCTAGTAAAAGCAAAACAAGGCGTGAAATTACGTAGTAGCCCAGGGATGGTGAATCTGTGGTACGCGTGCCATAGGTGGCACGCAATACGATTGTGCATGGCACGCAAAGATGAGAAAAAAATTAAAGCGAAAATACAAAAAAAAATCAAAATTAAGAAATAGTGTAAAAAATTCTAACTAATGAAGTAACTAACCACTAAGCCGCTTCTCCGCAGGTGTAGGCAGAGAAAATAGAACGCCACACCACTTTGTCTTTGAAAAACATTATTCGCCTCTTCCACGTTCGTGCACCTCTTCACATATACCTGCCGATTATTTCGACTCCTAACCTGACCGCTTTCAAGTATTTGACATACCTGATCATGCTAAATTTTTCTCGGTCTTCCTCTGCTCCTTTTTCTAATAACATTTGCCTCATAAATTTGTTTGTAAAAAAATTCAAAACATTTAGATAGCCATATGTATTTTGTTCGTTCATCAATAGTTTCGCTAACAACGGAAACGCAGGATATGACGACATTCATGCATAAATAGATTGGATTGTTTAATACTTCCCGCTCGGTGCTAGTCCGTGATGATTTTTTTGTGATAAAATCTCATTGATAATGAAGTTTTAAGGGTTCTAATTTTTTTGTTTCTTCATGCTTTGTTTATATGTATTAAAAATATGAAGTAGTAAATAATTTATGCATTTTTATTTCCATAGCATGTGGCAGTAGACATATTATCACATTTAAAAAAAATTGGCACTCTGGCTAAAAAAGGTTCGCCATCCCTGTAGTAGCCCAAAACATTACGTCTATCCCGATACAAGGCGTGACCAAAGTGTATTGTTTATTTAAGATATGTCACAATGTATCAATCTTTATGACTGATTCGATTGATTTTACGACACGATTTAATGGCATTGGCCCTTGTATTTTTTAAGCCCATGTTTTAAATAACGACAGGCGCCGTGGCGTAGTTGGGTAGACGCTCGACTGCAAAACTAGCGTCGTATGCGGATATTTGCATCTAAAGCCTGTATATTATTGTATATGTAGAAATAGTGTGATTGGTGATAAGTTGAAACAGTTTAAAGTGAAAAAGTGTTAAAATTTAGGTGTTATTTGAGAAAAATGCATCAATAATGCAATATAGAAATGCAACTCAAGTTAGTTTTGTGCGTGATGCGATCGTTTTTCGGAACTGCTCTCAAAAAACACATGTCATGTGCATCCCTATGACATTGTCGATAAAGTGTGTAGTTCCTTTTAACTCGAATTCCTTAGCTCGCTAATGAACGAATAACTGCTATAAAATATAACAACGGTATACAATAGACTTTTGCGATCTTAGAACATGTGCTCACTTCAACTTCTATTGCAATTTATTATAAAAGCTTCATGAAAAAATATCCTTGCAGTAAAAAAAAATTAGAGCTATTAAACTTTATGGAATACAGGGGCAATTTTAAACACTACGCTGAGAACGTTGGGGATTGTGCGTCAATATATGTACTTCACTGCCGGCATGGAGTACCTGACTGCCAAGGTGTTGGAGATGGCCAGCAATGCCGCCAGTGACAATAAAAAGACTAGCATCACCCGCCACCATGTGCTGTTGACTATCCACAATGACGGGAGCTCAATAAGCTGCTCTCCGGCATTACCATTGCACAGGGGGGCGTCCTACCCAACATCTTGGCCACGCTCCAGCCCAAGAAGACTGAGAAGAAGATGCAATGATACGGTTCCTCCACTTTCCCCCCTTCAGACGTTTTCCTTTAATATATTTTTTAATCTTTAATTATCATTTCATATCACAATCCTTATCTAAATAAAAATATATGTATATATATATATATCGTTACTTGTGAAAAAGATCCGTAATAGAGTGTCGATGAATAATGGTTGAGTGGGAAATGAACGTTTTCTGTAAATGTCTTAGCACTGCTCCGTGTCTGTCTGCTGTGCTGGTTGGGGTTATGGAAGCGTCTATGTACCGACCAACGTCGGGTTAAGATCTGATCTAGTTGTAGTAAAATTTGAACTAAGTAACTACTATTTCGCTGCCTACACCGGGGTACTTCTAGAAAATTTGTTGATGGTTTTACAAAATTGTATTTATTTAGATTGGCAGTGATAGGGACATTGAAAGCTTTTACATGTAAGTTCACAGTAAAATTGGGATACAATTTTGGTTCACATTTTCAAAAAAAATTAGCAAGTTACTTGAATTAAAAAATTGCTTTGCAAGAGAAGGTCTGTCAGGAAGCCTAGATGCTTCTGTATCAGATCTGGGAATACGGTGGGACAACCTTCAATCCATGTCTGTTAAAGCGCCTTTGAGGTAGTATTTTACGAAAATGGAGCCATATGAATTGTGCAAAATTATTAATATTATTTTTCATTTATATTCAAAGAAATCTCTCGATACAATAGTAAATATTCCCGTCAATTATTAGCCACCTACAGGAGTAATAAAATAACGTGTTATCTCTCTCCCATTAAAATGGTTATGAAACGAGAAAACCCGCTGGTAGAGCGGCAGTATCTCTGAAACCATTAACTTCCCACAGCCGACAATCTTGTTCATCTTTGTGTCTTTCTTGGAACCAATAAGTTGGCTCTAGACGAACTTGTATTCAAAACAACATTTTCTCTGCAATGCTCAATACTCATGGTCTTTGTAGCTCGTGCTGTCTCCAGAGAAGGAATAAGAAATGATACCGATTCTCGAACGGTCATACTTTGTTAAGATGATCGTTTTTTTTTTGGAATAAAAAAATCCAACTGAAACTTGTTTTGCATTTATTTTATTATTTTACGTATTAATAAATAAATGCAGGGCACAATGCAACCCTAATTCCAACACTAATGCATGGAAATAATACATGGAGTTGGCAAAAAGAATATAAGCTTAACACTGTCCTTATCATTCATTGTTCACTTTGTGTGATACCACATTATAAAGTAAAAACTATTAGACAAAGTAAACGGTGAATGATAAGGAGAGTATTATATTACCATACCCTAAAGTTAACAATGCTAATTATATACAAAATATAAATGAAAGTATATATCTCTACTCAAAATGTTGTCATGAATTAAATGGTCAAAATAAAATCTAGATAAAAAAAATTGAAAAATGTGTTTTTAGATGGGTGTCAAGTATGTGAATTTGATCCAAGATTTGGACCTTGCATACAAATAGAAAAAGTCTTTGATAAATAAAAGTTTTCCCTATTCCGAAATAGATAGCGGTTGTGAACTCACATGTACCTATTGTGTTGTGAGTTTCATCAATATATCTTAGAGTTCCAAAAATTCAGTAGTGTAGTTTTCAATAATGGAAGAATGTTACACGTATGTAAAGTGATTACTGTACTAAACCTATGATGGTCGTAAGCCCTGTAAATGCCTAGACTTCCATATTCTTCTACAAAAATGTAAAAAAAGTAACTTCTAAGCGAAGATAATCCTAATTTTTAAACAAGTATTTGGACACATTCAAAATGTTGTTATATCTTTGCATTTATATTGGTTATTTTTTTATATGACATCGACTTCTGATGTTCCGTTCTCAAAACTAAGCCGGTTGAAATATTTAAAATAATTTGGTTTATTTCGCTGTAGACAAAATTGATACATTATACACTTTATATACATCTCAATTTGTATGCAAATTATATAATTATTGACTCTGCAAATAGTTGCGGTTCTGATAAGAATCAGGCTTTGATCAGAGCACATGATGAAACACGTATAAGCAGGAATGCAATGTACATTTTAATTTTATTTAATGTTTCCTTATTTTTTAGATTTAAGTTTTGTAATGACTCGTCTTGGTGGAACTGCATTTTATTGAATGAAATACCAACTTTGTAGTTTTTTATGCATGACTTTTATTTGACCAGCAACCGTGATGTGTTGTATTCAATATCGTCAGGCTGGTGTGAGGCTAGATAAAATGTAATATACACAAGAAGGCAGGGGATGAAAACTATGATTTTAGTTTATTTTTTTCTGACTAGATGAATTTTAATTGAATGAGTTTAAGTATTGTATTAAAATAATAATTACAAGTAAATAATGGCAAAGGTTTTAAGTGATGATTTGGTTTAATTTTATTTTTTAATGGATTTTGTATGTAAATTTAAATAATATACATATAGCTGAATCTGGAAACGTTGCCTGACGACCTTCTGTACTGCACATTTGTATAAGGAAGTCCTTTATTCTCTGAAACATAACACTTTTTCCTTATTTCAACATTCAAATAACTGTATTACATCTTTTCGTTTCGCATTCATCTGACCGATTGCATTTTCACTATATTTAGTAACTTTTTATAAAAAAATATTTTCAAGTAACTGTTTTTTTCTTCAATTTTACATGTTTATGTTTCACATTCATCTTACCGATTGCATTTTGACTACATTTAGTTACTTTTTATAAAAAAAAAATTTTCAAATAATTTTTTTTTTTCATTTTTGCGTGGGATATCATGAAAACAGCATCGTTTCGCCATCCTTGATTTGATGACTGTTAGTCTCTAAATAAAAAGGATATGCAAGAATTAATAAATCGAAGGGTTCGTGTCCCAGAATCGATAGCGAAACAAATGTTAAAGCGTTATAGGAATAAAGGACGGGCGCTGTAGCCGTCATGTCCTTACACTGATCGCATAAACTCAATTACTGGCAATCTCTTACAGGAATCGCGTCCAAGTCACATTACCGACTTGTGTATGACGAAAGCAGAGAATGCAAATGCTTGCAGTCACATATTTTGTAGTCTTTATCTGTATTGAAGTCATTACCATTAAAACCTTACAGGAATTGAGAACCTTATTCATTCTGGCCGATTTTAACTCGGTCAATTTTCCTGAATTAAATCAGAAACAGTGACATAACCCTTTAAAAAAGATTTGCATGCATGAATACATGATCGAACAGATATGTACGTGAAATCAATAACTGTCAAGTTTTCATTTCATAATATATACATATGTAAAACGGATGTCTGTAAATGTTCGATATGCATCAATGCATGACTTTTTTTTTTCAAATATTTTTACTATATTAGATTTAAGTTTTGTACTGACATTGCTTGTTGGAACTGCATAATATATAATAAAATAGCAAATATATTGTTTTTTTCATATTTATTTTATTTGACCAGTGATCGATCAGACTGGTCACTCTACTATCATCATCAGTGATGATGTCTGTAACGACAAAACCCGGTCACTAGTAAAATAAAATAAATGTGAAAAAACCAAAAGTTATTTTATATTATTGAACGTACTAAGATAATTTAAAACTGCTTCGAAAACAAAAACAGATGTTTTTTAAGTCTTCACTCGTTTACGAGTGATTTTGCTGATCTTAGATGCTCAAAAGTTTTTAATTAAGTATTTATATCCCATAACCCCAGAATAATCTACTACTACCGGTGTTACTACGGTAAAATCAGTAGCAGCTATTTCAACGGGCAAATCCGCAAAGGCCCATTTTTTGCCTGTATGTGGTACGGACAAATCGGGCAAAATATTAAGAGAATAATAAAATATAGTTTATTTAAAAAACCTTGACAAATAAAGAATAAGAGGGATTTAATGTAAGAGAGAGCATCTGGAAAGAATTACAACAATACTAAATTTAACATGTTTTGAAAATTGAAAGCATTAACTTTGTGGATCATATTGATATATTATTTCGAGAAATTTTGATTTTTGTTTCTTCTAGCTAATTAAATATGTTTTGAGGAGATATTTTTGTAAATTGTATATTGTAATTATGTGTATGTCGAAAAATAAATAAATAAAATACAAATACTTTGTGTTCTGATCCACTCACATTTTTATTTAACCAACTAGTTTCGGCAACAACCTGTTGCCCTCTTCAGGGTTACATTTATTACTGAAGTAATAAATGTAACCCTGAAGAGGGCAACAGGTTGTTGCCGAAACTAGTTGGTTAAATAAAAATGTGAGTGGATCAGAACACAAAGTATTTTTATTTCTCGAAATAATATACTAAATTTACACACTACTAAAAAAATAGCAGTGTGATTGTCAATCAAGGGGAAAATTCATAACTATACCTTATATACAAGAATGAATAACTAAACCAGTCTGTAACAGGTTATAATCATAGTAAATACCCAGACCTCCGTATTCTTCTTCATCTATGTTAAGATGTCAAAAATATAAATGATCGGTCTTTCATATTTGATATTGTTCATCTGCTTATTGCTGATTATATTAAAATACAATGAACGTTGAATCTCTGAAAGTTATTCGATTTAGTTGAAAGCGTTTGAAACGGGTGAGACGTGAAGGGCAGACGCAATTATTCCAGTTTGGCTTTTTGCAGCCAGTAAGTGTGGAAAGAATCCTGACAGCTGTCTTATTTAAACAGCCAAGTTTGGAATCAGGTGTTGGAAAGGGCACCCTTGACCGAAGAAAAAGAATTGCTACGCAAATTTAATGTATTTTAAATGAAATATAACAAGCACTCGAACTAAAGCAGAGAAAATTAAATGATCAGTTATAACACCTGATGTAAATTTAAAAGCTAATAAAGAATGTGTTCAAATATTTGTTCTTTTAAAAGCTTCCCTAATCCAACATGGATATCGGTATTGAACTCACATGAACTGTGTCACGAGTTTGATCAATATATGTATCTAGGGGTTCCGAAAATTGAGTAGTGTGGTTGTCAATCATGGATAGAATTGGTGAATGCTACACGTATGTAAAATGTTCACTTAAACCAGCCTATCACGGTCGTAAGCCCTGTAAATAACCAGACTTTCATATTCTTTATCATATATGTGAATATATCAAAAGTGTAAATTTAAAGGATTAAAATTAATTTATTCACATCCTTATTGATAAATCCTGTGTATATTTGACCTAGCAACAAAAAAATGAGTAAAAAAGGAACATATGAGGGTAGTCTTCATGCACTGTATTCTACGCTTTATTAAATCACATAAGATAAGAGTTCAATTAATTTAGTAGCTTTCGAAAAAAAAGAGGATATCAATATCCTTAACATCTCAACATAGGCGAGAAAGAACATGGAAGTTTGGGTATTTACAGGGCTTTAATTGGTCATAGGACGGTTAAGTGATCACTTTGCACACGTGCAACATTCACCTATTCTATCAACGATTGACAACCACACAATAAATGTATATATTTGTGTGTGTATATATATATATATATATATATATATATATATATATATATATATATATACATATATATATATATGTATATATATATATATATATATATATATATATATATATATATATATATATATATATATATATATATACATATATATATATATATATATATATATATATATATATATGCATATAATATACACGGGAAGGCACATCAATAATCAAATATCATTTAAAAGTCATTCATTTTTATCACATCGTTCAATTTTGAAAAATGACCACAAAAAACGCGTCAACGTTTGTATATTTACGACTTCGCTGGCAATAAACAAGATCCTTTAAAAAAACATTAAATGTAGGTAGCGAAAAGATGTTTGCATCTGTCAATATTAAATATTTCTCCCTTGAAAAGAGCAAATGGTTTGCATATAACCTGTTCTATCATCAGTGGCGTCATGTAACTATTTATTGCATATTTTAATGCTATTAAGCACATTTTTCCAATAAACCTCATTTTTTAAAAACTTTTCTTTAGAAAAGTGGAAAAATATAGTGTTTTGCTTTTCTTTAAAAAGTCAAACGAAAAGAAGGAAATATAAAACTGATAAGGTGATCATCACCCTGCAAGGTGATTGGGTCAGATAATTAATATATTTTTTTTTAAGGTCATAAATATTTATTTTACCACATGTACAATATTGTTTTTAAAGAGTTTAATTTATACTTTATAATACTAACCAAAGATCGGATTTGCACTTGAAATTCCACATAATTTGACATATAGATAATCTAGTTAATTTAAAATAGTTGAAGTTGAAAAACTAAATATAATACCCTACTCACATTTGAATAACTGAGATTGTAAAAGAAAAACATTTGTTTTTTACCACTTGAGTAAGAGTTTTTTACTCAAGTGTTTTTCTTTTACAATTTCATCACGTGTGACCCGCAAAGTGAATGCCGATATAGTAAATTAAATAAATAACTGAGCTTTAATCATGAGTTGTGTGAATTAAAATTCGTATTCTATAAACAGAAAATAAATAAACCTCTGACGTCTCTGGCTAAATATAAATACTAATCAGTCAATCTACAGGCTGTTCAAAATTAACATTGACAGTAGCTTCCTTCGTGATATAATAACTTATAGATAAGGTGAAAAAAAAAACAAATATTTATACACGTATGAAAAGGGGGCTCGGCTACCGTTCCGGAGGTCCCGGGTTCGATTTCCAAGGGGGCTAAAATAAATATAAGTGATTTTTTCACTGTAATATTTATTCAATATTACCATGGACTGGCACCTGAAGCGGAGGGCTGATCACCTTTCCTTCATGTGTAAACGATCAAGATAACACTGCGTTTATATGACACAGTGCCCTATGCACCATCGGGGTGCGGATAAGGGTTTATTATTATTTTTATTATTATGAAAAGGGGGTAGGAAATTTGCATGGATGAATTGAAAATATTTATGTTTTAAGTGTAAATAAATCATATTTTTTTTATCGTCAAGGCTTTTTTAAATACTCTTCACACCAGCTTACAGTAAAAAATCAATTGGAAGAATTTAAAAGTTTTGTACTCATTTTTAATTACAAAAATGTATTACCATAGTTTTACTATCGCTAAGTATAAAATATTTTTTAAACACTTCTTGCATGCCTTGTTTGACGAGTTTTTATGACATTGGTAGCTTTGAAATTGCTTTTAAATTAACTTCATGCATTTAAATATATCGTGGGAGGAGGTG
Source organism: Brachycentrus maculatus (assembly GCF_059751285.1). Classification (NCBI taxonomy): domain Eukaryota; kingdom Metazoa; phylum Arthropoda; class Insecta; order Trichoptera; family Brachycentridae; genus Brachycentrus; species Brachycentrus maculatus. The sequence continues at coordinate 677,349 of NW_028280959.1, read as the reverse complement.
CAAACCTTTAGAGATAGGTTTTATAAGATAAGAAAGATGCAAGAATTACTGCGTTGCACAAACAAATTTTATTTATTTATTTGAGTACAGCGTATTCTGAAACAATCATGAAAGAAAAAGACAATTATTTTTTATTTTTTTATTATTTTCTTTTTATAAATATTCAATTTATAAAAATACTTATGTTATACACATGATTTGTGTTTTAATTATAATAATTACATTATATTTTTGGCTTCATGTTATACTCGTATTTAAAACATACGTATTAAGTGAATCGTAGAAAAATATTTTTAAACATAATTTTTTTAAACTATCAATTATACGATCGATTTATTTATAAAATTTAATCAAAAATGTAAATAACCGTTACTCAAATGTCATATGAGTCCTAGTAGAAAAATCATTTCTTTAAAAATCAAAAGCAATTTTTTTTTTAATAAATAATATTTATAGTGTGTAAAATGTGTATCGGATAGAAAGATTTTAACTAGGATAATAATAAAATATTATTTATCGTTATTATTTTTGAATGGCAGGTAAATAAAAAATACAAATAAAAAAATACATAATACAATATAACAGTTTGTATTTTCGACTGTTTATAAGAATATCAATATATCTCGCTAGTAATTTTGTTTACATTAATAAAATCTGAAAGTGGTCTTACAAGCGATTTATTTTTAAATTAAAATATCGCATTATTGTGTACAATCATATGTTGACACAAGTGATTTAAAAAAAACGGTAACTAGAAAAACAAAATGTTTTGTACATTAATAACAACATAATGGGAGAATAAGAAATAATTTTAAAATTTGGGTGTTGTAGTTAGCACTGTGTCACATTATCTGTAAGGGAACCGAATTTACGAAATTTACAAATAAATTGCCCTTAATTACAGCGAATTAGTAGAAATTAACATAATTTAAATATAAAGAGTTTGCGTTGGTCGCGAGCATCGGAAATGCGCAGGAAATATCTCATTGCATTCGAAATTAGCCTGCATTGTGCTTTACAATCACGAACGACTTAATGAAAAGGGAAAATTTGAAACCAATAGTTATTCATGTATAATGAAGAATCAATGCATAATTTTGACGAATGGCTTTCAATTCACTAGCTTTTAGGTAACTTTCACGTGGTCGAGATGACTTTTTATTTATCAAGGGACTGACAGGGTACAAAAACTCATGGACTTTAATGTTCGTTTGAATTAATGTTATCTCTGATAGATTCATGTGAATATTTTTATCTGAATTAAATAGCTAAAGTAACGATATTTATGGGTGCATTTATTTTTTAGGACGGTACAATGGAAAATGTTAAATCTATGGTGCATAACATTTGTGTATAATTGCTGTATATATCCTTAATTACCCTTCACTGCACGTTCAGGATTGAGTTATCCGGGATACAGATTTATATCTAATATTCTAGAAGATATCTTTCACGAATATGTTCAAAGTTTATTTTTTTACCCTTGAAGGTTGTCCTAGCCAAATCTAAGTGTCATGCTCACAAATTGGGTTGTTGATCATAAAGTGGAGTTTTATCAAATTATTCTAAAAGACTGTAAAATATTGCACTTGGAAATAGATATATATATTTTTATATATATATATATATATATATATATATATATATATATATATATATATATATATATATATATATATATATATATATATATAATATATAATATGTAGAACTACGTTAGTATACCATATAAGTATGAATACAGAATTATCAATAGTCATGTACCAATGAAATATTTGATTCCTCTGTAATTATTGATATCCAAGCTATCTTCGCAACTAGATGTTTGAATGAGTACCTACATAGGTTGTAAAGGAGATATATGGGGCTATTCAGGAAGGAACAAATTGACGATTAGTTAAAGGATTCATCTTAATTCTAAATATGAAAAAGAAAAATCATGTTTAATTGTATAATAAATGTAGCATACTGTTTTCTGTTGGAAAAGGGATTTTTTGTAAACCAATGTTAATAAAACCCTTATCCACACCCCAATGGTGCATAGGGCACTGCGTTATATAAACGCAGTGTTATCTTGATCATTTACACATGAAGGAAAGGTGATCAGCCCTCCGCTTCAGGTACCAGTCCAGGGTTGTATTTAATAAATATTTCAGTGAAAAAATCACTTATATTTATTTGCCCCCCCCCCTGGGAATCGAACCCGGGACCTCCAGAATGGTAGCCGAGCGTGCTGACCATTACACTACGGAGGCGGACAAACCAATGTTAGGGAAGTATAACCATAAACACATGGTTGAATATTATCAACTGATCATTGTTAAGGCCCAGAACAAAAGCGTTTGAATCAGAATGAGCAGGGCCGCGCTCAGGGCTGGACGTGTTCTTACGCTCGATTTTTTTGAAGAATGTATATTGGATATTTTATTTGTTTTTTAGAAAAAAATGAATCTTTTTGATTGATTTTCTTTTATTAACTTTTATAATTCTTTCAATAACTATTATACATTATTTCGCAGAAGCGGAGTTTTAATAAAAAAATAATTTACGTAAAATGTTACCTAGATTTAAAGAAAATTAAGTGGCGACTCAACGATTACTCGGCGTTAAGCAATTCAAATTCAGTGGTGAGACCTCATTTTATAAAAATGTGAAAATGATGATCTATTCATGTACCATATTCCTGGATTAAAAAATAAAAATGTTTGTACTCATACTCGTACAAAGAAAAAATTGGCATTGATACCTCATTATATTTTACGTTGTTTCGTTTTCAATTTTAAATGTTTCAATTCATTCGTACATACTTTAGCACACTTCTAACTACAACGGAAGGTTTCGAGAATAGATCCATTTATAGACTAGAACATCGGCTGTCAACCAGATTGAGTTGGCCAAACAATGTTGATTATAATGTGCGAGATGAAATCGGCTGAAAATAGGCAATGATTGCGTGATTATTTTGGAGAACGGAAATTAAAGGTTGAAAAAATGGAGTTCACAATCAGATATATTTGTTAATTTTTTAGGCGTGTAATATTCTGTTGTGAATACTCATAATTATTACTAATCAAGATATACATATGAAACATGTTTTCTTTAACTTTTTTTTTTCCTAGCGGATATAGGTACTCCAATTTAATTAGTATGGCAAAGATATTCTTAGATACATTTCAAACTTTTTGCTGTTCTAAGGAACTTATTTATTGTACGTACGTTTAATTACAAAAACCATTAATTTCATTAAATTTAAAAAAAAAGTAAATTTCATTTAAAAATTAAGGGCATCGATTACATACAAACATTAACATTTACTACGTGGGGTAGATAACTTTTAGTCTACTTCTATTCGGTAAAATAAAGTAATGTACTTCTTCATCTATGTTGAGATATAAAATAAAAGTAAGGATAATAAATAACTAGCTAACTAACCATCACGCCGCTTCCCTTAGGGATAGGCGGAGAGAATCGTACACCACACCAACTCCGTCTTTGCGAAATTTCTTCACCTCTTCTACATACATGTATCGCCTCATACATACCCGCCGATTATTTTAACTCCTGACCTAACCATTTTCAAGTACTTGATATACCTGATCATGCCAATTTTTTCTTGGTTTTCCTCTGCTACTTTTTATTACAACTTTCGCTTCATGAATTTGTTTTACCGTTCTTTCCCCAATTATTTGTTCCACATGTCCAAACAATCTCAACACACGATATTTACTTACTCGTACATATTGTATATATGTACGAGTATTTATGTATTATTCGTAAAATCAAACACAGACTTTTTTAGTCTACTAAGTTGTATTTTATTGTAAAAAAACACATAAAAATTAATATTATGACCATTGTTTCGCTTAGTTATAGCATTTTCAAACGAATGTGAAGATTAAATTGACTGATGGTCCTTAAATCGAGAATACCAGAACTAGGCGAAACAATTGTCACAATATTAATTTTTATGTGTTTTTTTAACAATAAAATACAACTTAGTAGACTCAAATATCTGTGTTTGATTAAACAATTAATACATAAATATATGTACGAGTAAGTAATTATCGTGTGTTGAGATTGTTTGGATATGTGGAACAAATGAGTGAGGAAAGAACGTTAAAACAAATTCATAAAGCAAAAGTAGTAATAAAAAGTAGCAGTAGACTCAAAAAATCTGTATTTAATTTAACAATTTATACATAAATAAAAATGGAGTTCTACAAATTAAACGCCGAATCAATAAATATTTACATATATTTGTTTCTATTTTGTTTGATTCTGTGTAAGTCGAAAAAAATGTAATTTTTTTATAGGTAAGCACGGGTCGCGGTTAAGGGACCTCCGAATTCGGGAAGGCGCACAGTCGAACAGCCTCGACTCACGGTACGATAAGTGGCGGTTTGGACTGGCGCGGCAGTGGCGCGCTAACAAGATCTTCTTATGACGCGACGGAATAATTGCGGACCCGTCGAGGGGTAATTATCCCGCGCCTTGTGGCCGCGCGACTCGGGGCTCCACACCGGCAGGGCACTAAATCCAAAACACAACAAACAAACAAAAAATTTATTAGGGAATTATACAGTTTATAATTTTTTTATATAACAAAAATAATAATAATAATAATACCCTTATCCACAACCCAATGGTGCATAGGGCACTGCGTCATATAACGCAGTGTTATCTTGATCGTTTACACACGAAGGAAAGGTGATCAGCCCTCCACTTCAGGTACTAGTCCAGGGTAATATTGAATAAATATTACAGTGAAGAAATCACTTATATTTATGTAACCCCCCCTAGAATTAGAACACGGGACCTCCAGAACAGTAGCCGAGTGTACTGACCATCACACTACGGATGCTACTTTGTATAGTTAGATTTAACAAAAACAAACGCAAATTAATTAAGTCCATATAGAAGAATACTTTATTGTATAATAAGAGTGAAAAGGTATTTTTTAATATGGGAGGTTAGGTGTCATTTTATAAATTTCACCTCAAGTCCTTTCCAGTTTCCTTGAGTGAAAACTAAATTTGATTTTTTTTAAACGAGTTCAAATGGTTTCGTTTTAAGTAGGAAAAATAAGAAAGGCGCAATATTCAGATGGCCGATATTTTTGACTTGTAATTGCATGAATCTGGAACGACGGACTTCTCGATAGTACCCGCGGGCACAACGAAAGAGAAACCCGAAAATGTAATAAAATAAAATGATTTGTTTGTGTAAAACGATATGGAGAATTCAGAGTTATTATTTTATACAAAGGGTGATTATTTCCCTTTTTAATTACAGTATTGCAACTTATCTTAATTTCTTCAGATAATTGGCAAAAGGGGAGAATTTATCTCTGAAATTAATGATACCCAAGTAACGATTAAAATGTGAAATTATTCGATAAACATTTCATTTTTATACGTGTTGAGTTGAGATTTTGTCGATAATCATTGGCTATAAAAAATATCTTTTAAAAAAGTCATAAATGCTGATGGGATATATTGTAGTATAATTGCTGATACAAAAAAACCTTAAAAAATGGTTTGCAGGTTTATCCTACACCTTTTGTAATTGGCAAAAATCAGTTTCTTCATAAAATAATCAAAACTCAAGCATTGTTTTTAACCACTTATATATTTAATACTTTTTTCCAACCGGTTGAACAAGAACCTTGTCAGGTGTTGGAAAAAAGTACCACAAATAAAAGTGGTCAAAAACAAAAGGTGAGTTTTATTAATTTTATAACATGTTTTACAAATTATCGGCAAAAAAGATATCATTGAAAATAGTTTCAGTTAAGCGAAATCCGTCAATCCATAAATTCATTTATTTTCTCAAGTTTACTTATAAATTCTATTGAATTAAAAAACTTAAACTCGTATTACAAAAAACTTACAATATTTTGTTGAATAAAGTAAAGCAGTTCGAGATTTTCATAGTGGTGACTTTTTAAACAGTTATTTGAAAATTCCAAACCAGGCTAAAATTTAAACTCTAAAAATTGTTTTTGGTTATTCTATTTTTTTATAGTACATATTTGGTTTGTGAAAAATAACATAATGTCTAAAAATATGAGTAACGTTGTTTTACTCACATATTTATGTATCAGGGTAACAATTATTTATTCGCACACTTTATTTTTCATCTGTTTTCTAATACTATTACTACTGACCCATATATGGTGTAAAGGGCACTGTATAAATTTATTATACGATGAAAATTATATTAAATAAATATTAGATTGCAAAAACAATCACTTATTTTTTTTTACTGATACTTAAATTTATAAAATAAAAGAAAACGTTGTTTTTACCTATCTTTATTTTTGGTACTTCTTGCTAACTGGTTTTGACAATGTATATAAACATATCCACAGTGTACATATCTATCCCTACATATTCAATAAATATCCACACCTGAAGATGACAAGGTGCTTGTCGAAACCGGTTGGAAAAAGTGCCAAAAACGAAAGGGTTTAGAAACAGAGTTTTAGTTTCATTTAATAAAATATTTTGTTAATCCCTGGGAATGGAATCGGAGTTCCAGGACGAGAGCCAAATGTACCTACTAATCACTACACCATGAACTACTATTGGTACCTTACTCATAATTTTTGTAAAAAATGATGTCGAACATTTGCATGAACTTTTGAAGATATTCCATGATCTTTTTAGTATGTACTTGACTACTGTATAATTAATGACGTGTACTCTACTTTTGTACTTGAATAAAATATGTACCCGAAAGATTGAAAATCCTGTAATTTATAACATTGCGTTTTTTTGTTGTACATTCAGTTCCAGATGAATTATTTGGGTAATAAAAAATATTCGTGATCCAGATTTTATCATCCTCCCCGATGGATTGAGCCGCCCTTGCCTTGAATATGATTATTTCACCTCTGTGTTTCGACACCTGCCCAATCTAGTTATCCGTAATAACACATTTCTCCGTCGCTGTCTCCTTCTCGCCAGTCAGATCCTGCATCTTCCGTCCTCTTTGCCTTGTTAAGGTGTACGAAATTACGAACAATTTACGCCCTGCTCTTATACACCGTACTTTGATGTACGCGGGGGAATTTTGTTTATATTTATACAATGTTCACGTGTGTTTGTGCGTACGCAACTTTCATGCCTGTGTGTGTTTACACAAGTGTGGCGAGATCTCAACTTGCACAATAATTATTGAGTGAAAAGCTCTTTGATTTCAAAAGCTTCGTGTGAAGTAAAACGTTCCGAAATTCGGCACACGATTGTCTGAGTTTATTACGAGAATTAATGGTGCTTTTCGGGAATTATAGTATAATGTTACGTTACACGTGTAATATTAATGATTTCTCAGTCAAATGAATGGTTGAAATGTTCCTTTCATCATTTCTTGCTTGAAAAAGATGAAAAAAATGAAAGCTTGAAAAAATACATGTTAGTTAGGTTACTAATAATAATATTAGATTTATTGTTATGTCCACCTCCATAGTGTAATCAGCACTCTCGGCTACCGTTCTGGAGGTCCCGGGTTCGATTCCCAGGGGGGGTCAAATAAATAAATGTTATTTTTTCACTCTAATAATTACTCAATATCACCCTGGACTGGTACCTGAAGCGGAAGGCTGATAACCTTTCCTTCATGTGTTAACGATCAAGATAACACTGCGTTCATATGATACAGTGCCCTATGCACCATTGGGGTGCGGATAAGGGTTTGAAGAAATTAGATTTATATTTTGTACTGATAATTTTTGGTGAAACCGCATAGTGCATAGTTTTTTTTTTAAATGTGCAATAAGATAAGTTGTCAACCAACGGCTCTAGATTCACCGAAACATTATTTCAAAATAACTGCACAAATCCGTATCCATATTAAAATTTAAAATCCCACTTAAAACCCTAGCCATATGCTATATGTAATTATTATTCAATGTTAATTCAATTAATGAGGTGAATGTAGTTGGAATAAGAGCAGAGGAAGCCCGAGAAAACTTGGCACGATCAAGTATATCAAGTACATGAAAGCGGTTGGGTCAGGAGCTGGAATAGTCGGTCGTTATGTATGAGGAGATGCTTAAATGTGGAAGAGGCGAAGAATGTTGACAAAGATAGAGTGGTATGGCGTTATATTTTCACTGTTTACCTTGGCGAGGAAACAGCTTGATGCAAGGTCTTTCATTTTGGTCAGTATGGTCGGTTTTTAAAATCGTATGTTACAAAAATAAAACCCCACACTGATATGGGTCATACATTTTCAATGCAGTTCTATCCGCGCCTCTCTTTGGTATCGTTTTATGGATGGAAAAACCCATTATACTATTACCAAAAAAATCAAACAATTTCAATTACAGTTGCCAAACAAATTATAATAAAAGTACATAAACAATTGATGCTATTCTAATTAAAATTCATGAAGAAATAAGGGATGTGTAAAAGATTCACAAGTCTTCATTTCAAATGGCGTCAATAATACGAGCAAGTCGTGACATCATATCCTATTCATGTTCCAATGTTCCCTAGCGCGGATCTTGCAGTCTGTATTATCGTTTAAATGAGTAACACGAGCATTGGGAACACGAGTAAACAACATTGCAATTATATTACCACGAAGATATGCACAAGGGATGCAATATGTCGCCAACATAGAAAGTACATTGCTGATTTTCAATGAAGTTTTGGGAATAAAAAGGATGAATTATGTCGCTGATTTAGTTATTTTTATAAAAACATACAGCATGATTACAAAAAAAAATTGCGTGCAGTATCGTATAGGGGAGAGTGCCCATGAGTGGGACAGGGTATGACTGGGACAATCGTCCTCCAGCAAAAACTACTGTTACAAAAAAAAATCTAAAATTACCCAACATTAACGTTACAATATTAGACAGATTAATCTTCAAATCTTAGTTCTCGACTGGCAGTGAAGCGAGTAAGACGTGTTACTATTTTTCTGCGTGAAAAAGTAAATTATTACGTGAGAGAAGTGAATCTTCATAAAAAATAATATAGATTTAATGTGAGAGACAGAGAGAGACATCATCTCAAAAGAAATAGGTGCATCAATACAAAAAACTCACAAAAAATATTATGTTTAATACCTTACTTGTCATTCATCGTTCACTTTGTGTAATTCCACTTAGAAGGTGGTATGACACACTTTTTAAGAGTTATTACACAAAGTGAACGATGAATGATTAGGTGAGTGTTGTACTACCGTACCGCAAATATTGTTTTTATTTTTATTATTTTTTATATTTGCACTTACGTTGCACTGTTGATTATTGATTCAATAGGTAATATGTATTGATGTCAATGGTTTATAATAATTAAATTTTAGATACATACATGTACGTGATTCAATATTTTCGATATAACTAGCAAATAAAATGATAAATCACAAAACACAACAAACAAAATGCGTGGTACTTCAACTGTTCATATATAGCATCTGACGTTTACATCTATAATACGCGCATGCACGGCACTATCTTATTCTATCGCTTTGTATCATTGTGTATCCCTCGCTCCCTCTTGCTCCACTCCCGTCGCGTCGGAATGCGGAGATTTAAGATTTTATAGATTAAAGATTCTTAGAGAAAAGATGTTTTATTTTCATTCGATTTTTATGGATATACCTCACTAAAATGATCAAAGCCCAAAATCTTGAAGGGTGTTCTAGCCAAACCTAAGTGTCATGCTCATAAATTAGGTTATTGATTTTAAAGCGTTATATCAAATTAGTCAAATACATAATTGTAAAATATTATACTTTGAAAGCACAAGCACATTTTCTCACGGTTAGAATTATATGCAGAGTAATGATAAATACGATATTTTTCTTGAGTAAAAATCCTTTATTACAGCTTTACTGCATCCTTTACTGGTGGACCTCAATCATTTTGAAAATACGTAATTCAAACAATGTATACCTGTTAGCGGCTGTCTGTTGTCTGTTGTCTATACCTATGTCTGTTTGCGTTTGTCTGCTTGTCCGTACCCCCGAGACCGTCTTTGTTTTGTGCAACGCTCCTGCAAATACCAATTGCAGTTGCTACTAATTGCGTATCCTATAAATCTTGGCAAATGTTCGCGAAACAATCGGCTTTAATGCACCATTTTGATTTCGCTGGACCACTTGGGAGTCGTTTGTAGACTTTCAGACTTAATTCAAACATTTAAAATCGAAGTCACATTCAAGTAAAAATACTGTAGTAACAAATGTTCAGTTTATTTCACCACCCATAAGTAACATTGTAACGTTAATGTAAAAAAAACACGAGCTTTAAAATTAAACTTTTCGCCACGAACGATGTTTACTTAAAAATATCACATACTTATATTATTGGCGTACTATAATACTTTATGAATATTGGATAATGACGAGTATGGTTATTAAATAAATTCTTATATTATGTGAGAAATCGTTTAAAATTAAACAAGTAATTTGAAATATAACATGTATTTCATCATTTAAAATATGTAAAAAAATACATTTCTGAAATTTTGGTTACAATTGGCTTACATGAATGTTTTTTGCAGGTACATTGTGGCATATTTTATAAACTAAAATAAGAAAGGAACTGTGTTTTTAACCACTTTTATTTTTGGTTCTTTTCTCCATCCGGTTTCGACAAGGAGTTTGTCATCCTAATGTCTATCCCTGATGGAGACAACGTTCTTGTCGAAACTGGAGAAAAATACTAAAAAATAAAAGTGGTTAAAAACAAAGTCAATCCAGGAGAAGAATGTGGTTAGTAATAGAAGCAGAGAAAGATCGAGGAAAACTTAACATGATCAAGTATGATGAATATTTGAAAGTAGTCAAGTCAGGGACGAAATAATCAGTGAGATTAGATTAAAGACAGATTAGTTTGGTGTTTTATTCTCTCTGCCTGCCCCTGCGGTAGTGGTTAGTTAATTTATATAAACGAAAAAGGGTAACTTATTTATTTTTTTTACAAAAATGTTAATAATATAAGCGTATAACCACTCACCAAGATTTTTATGTCTACCGGTTTCGAGACGTACCCGTCTCTTCGTCAGGACAATCACTACTACAGCATGCAAACCATACCATCCTTCACCACCATAGCACCATTAACACTATGTTATATACTAATATTATTAACATTTTTGTAAAAAAAAATAATTCAAAATGACTAACCACAAAGTAAATGCTTTAAATATTAATAATATTGAAAAAAGAAAAATGGTTAAATTAATTTGAAGGTGTAAACAGTGCTTGATTTTAAACATAGAAAGATAGTCAATTTTACTGATTATAAAAAAATCAATTCAAATACTAAATCTAATATGGAATAAGGCCAATCAATTGCCTTGAAGAGGGTTGACTGATTAATTTTCACCCTTGCCTTTTGCTTATCTTTTTTAAATCTCTGGATTCACACTCCAGTTAACGCCGAGATACGAAAAGGTGCGAGGAAATGGGCGTTTCCCATTCAAAATCATGAAATAATGGCGTAATCAACACTGCTCCTTAAATTATATCCGATTAAGTGCTAAGGAGACCTAACTTCGGTATAAGTACGCGCCCACCGCACACACATGCTCATAATTCTACCTACGATACCAATTTTATGTCTTTTTAACCAGCAATAACAATTTCATATTAATTTTAGGGGTATTTTTTTCGAAGGCGCCTCAAAATGGGATATTGATATATTGTTACACAAGGTGATTAGTAAATGGGAGATCCAAAAGTGCAGCTACTGGTAATATAAAGTTTTAAAATCATTTAATTTACTACCATCTCGACTTTTCACTGCAGAAATAAGCAGAGAGGATGTAACGCCACGCTCAACATTGCTCTTGGTATAATAAAATACCAACTATTTAGTTTTTTATTTACCGTTTTTAAACAGTGAGCGGATTATACTAGTCTGATGAGATCACTACTAAATAAAATGCAAACGGAGAAAAAAAACTTTATATATGTTTTTTGATCAAATTAAATCCAGTTCCACCAAAAACAAAAAATCAGTTTAAAACTTTTTATACACTTAACATTTTTGCATTTTTATTAACATTATTAACATTTTTGTAAAAAAATAAATAAGTAAAACTTTTTGTAATGTTTTTAGTGGGGGTGTGTGCGTGAGTGCGTGCGCGTGTGTGTGTGTGTGTATGTATGTGCATGTGCATGTGTATGTGTGTGTATTACCCATTAAAATATTAATAAAAATCACTGTTTATAAATATTTTCATGGATAATAAATACTACTATTTCTTAAAATATATTTTGACACGTGTTTCGATGCATCATTTTTCACGTTGTTTGAAATGATGCGAATTGTATCAAAACAAATGTCACAATAGGTTTTTTGAAGAAGTGGTATCTACCAAGTAAAATTAAAATTAAATATTTATAGATATTACCACAAAGTGACTGCCGAATAAATTGACGAAATATTTGTCCATAAAACCACTTGATGGATTCAACCACTCAAAGTATTTTATCATTAATTTTGAACCATTTTATTATGATAAATAAGCCCTTGTAAAAAAAATCTAGTGCATATTAAGAGATCAGTTTTGTAAGTAAATTCCACAGCCTTTTAGATCAGCCTCAAAAACTTAAAAAAATGGCAGGTGCTGTCGGCGCTGTTAGCAAGCTAGTTAGGCCCTGTTAGCGGCTAACTAATTTAGGTTATTACGACCTAACAAGGTGCGCGATGAAATGCTGGTTATCGCATGAATTAGTTCACTGATTATAGATGGGTGGCTATTTCGACATAATGCTCGGGCTATGGCCGAATTTTCTCCGAAACCAGGACAATAGTTTGGTCCTTAATGGGATTATGTCAAATAAGGTGGAGTGGTGTAACTTGAAGTGACGGGACAGGTCCAGGATTTAAATGTTACGGTAATATTATACCCTTTTGTTTTAAAAGGTGAAATATTTATGATGTACGATCCTTTACATAAATTAAATACATAGGTACCTTAACGCCCGTCATTCGTTGACTCACAATATTTTATATAAATCCAGGTAATATTTTACGTAATTGCTTTTTTTTTAGATGGGAATTGCATTTATTATTTACCTTGCTATTATTTATAAGGTTTAAAGATCATGTATTGGATTTTTTTTTCTTCTAGCTAATTAAATATGTTTTGAGGAGATATTTTTGTAAATTGTATATTGTAATTATGTGTTTGTCGAAAAATAAATAAATAAAATACAACTTATAAAAACATTCGACAGAGAGATCACAATTAATACTTATTGTAAGTAACGTGGATATGTTGATGATACATTGGTGATAACAACATATCCGCAATTGTGTGCAAACCCGCATAGTCTGGCAAGCGGATTCTGGATTTGTTTCTCCAAGAAACCAGTCACTCACTTAAAGCTACTTCTTGATACTTATTTATAATAAATTGAAGTCAAAGTACTAGCAAATTGTATCTGATCATCTTCCACCACGTTAGTACTCGTACACAACACATATAAAGACGTAATGTTTGAAATAGGTAAATTGACTGACATAAGTTGAAATCGATTATTCTTAAAGGTTCATATCGTGAGTAAATTTAAACTTACTTATTTCAGTAACATATAGAAACGTTTCTGTATATAGCTTGTAAAATGTAGAATGACTACCATTTCTTTGTTTCTTGTAGGTTTTCAATCTCGTATTCATCGGCTCACCATATTGGGCTTATCTATCTCAAATCGACTGACATTTCATTATTTCTATCAGAAGGATCTTATCTAACGTTCTGGATTGCCTTGTTGACAAATATCAGTCAGTTATATCAAAAGTCGGAGGTTAAGCGTCCATTTTTATTCGTGTAATTGAAAGTGAACAATGCGCAGTGGATATTCAAACCGAATATGAATTGTTGGTATGCTACGCGCACTCCAATAAGAATGGTCCAGTTTTTCAATAATTGTTAGTTTAAATAACGGTCTGCCTACGTAGTGTAATGGTCATCATGATTGGCTACCATACTGGAGGTCCCGGGTTCAATTCCATATTATAATTTTATTTTTTATACATAACACGCTTAGATTAACGCAGATAACATCATAATCTAAGCGTAACTCGAAGGTTTTTTTTATTTAGTCCGCCGTAATGGCTAGCGTATTTAGCTAACATACTGGAGGTCTTAGGTTCGATTCTCAGGGTAAGGTCAAATAAATAGAAGTAAATTCTTACTCTAATATTTATTCAATATTACCCTGGACTGGTATCTGAAGTGGAGGGCTGATCTCATTTCCTTTATATGTTAACGATCAAGATAACACTGCGTTTTTATGATGCTATACCCTAAGCAACATCGTTTGCGGATGAGGGTTTAAATATTGAATTTTTAATGTATTAAATATATTTTTTAGTAATTTTTTTTTTTATTTGTATATGTTTATTTAAATCACAATTTATACATATTTAGAATTTTTTGTTTTTGCAGAGACCCATATATATATATGATGTACACAAGCATACACATGTTTAATACATATTTGTACAATACGTGTTTATGGGAACCTAGAATATTGTGGAATCCCACTCGAATGATCGCCGATATAGATCACAAAATATAATAATTTTAGGTTTCAGTATCGAAACTAAAATCAAGAGTCAGAGATGGCCGTCGAGAAACGAGACGCAATCGTGATTTTATTTTTCATCCTCCGGTAATGGTAACAATGCCGAACTGCAAAGCGAAATGTCAAACACGACTGCGATCTTACGTGACGAATTTTATCGAGAAATCGCAAGCTCCATACACAATACGCCGAGCTATTTTATTTCGCTCTTATTTTTCTTTACTATATCAGACATTAAATTTTTCATCCAGCCTTTGACCGCACACTATCAATAAAAATTAGTTTTAAAGTACATACAATAAATGTATTTTATTAAGATATCGCTAATTCCTTTCAAGAACGTCTTAAATAAAAAAAACTAGATTTTTCAGTAATACAATGTATTAAAAATAAATATCAAGCCACTTACTGGACTGTGCAACAGATCTTTTTAGGTAAAACCTGAAGGTTGTTTCTCCATATGAAAAAATTAGGTATATTTAAAAAAATAATTAAACAATACCTTTTCTTCAAAATGCAAAAACAACACTTTGTGCCCTGTAGCGGGTAAATACTAAGTTAAAAATATGCCGCTTTTGCTGGGATATAGTATATTTTCTTGGCATTCCGAAAACATGCAATACTGAAAATTGTCGATTTTTGATTTATGACGTTCTCGAAAGGAGTGAGCGATATGTGTATCATGAATACTTGAATGTGGTCAGGTCGGAATAATCAGCGGACATTAAGAGGAGAATTTAAGTATGTGGAAGAGGTGAAGAATGTTTGCTAAGACAAGTTTTTGAAATATATTTTTTCCAATCATAAGATTTGTTTTATTTTTTTTTTTAATAATGTTATATCAATAATAATAAAGTAATTCATTTAAATTTTTATATATTTTATTATAATTCTATACTCTTAGATACTGGATTAATCACTCCACGGATGATATATCAAGAAATTTACTAGGTCGCTAGGTTGTAATTTTGAAAAAAAGACTACTGGTCAGCCATATGCATTCCTAAAGTCATTCTTATGTATGTAAAAAGCATAATAATTTGGAGGTTAGCACCATATTGGTTGGATGCATTACCTTATGCACAATTTGAGTATGAATTGTTTAAGCAGATGTAAAAAGTTGGAGAAAAAATGGAAATTAATATTGATTAAAATTTCCGGAGAGATGTTTTTGTTTTGGTAATACCTACTTATAAGAATTACCGAGTATAATGAACAACTCACCCCGTTTTATCTTTCCTTTTAAAATAAATTTCTTGTAAAATACACGTTTGATGGAAGATTACCATGAAAGGGCTGAAAACAGTGCTGAAGTAAAGCTCTAAGTTAGGAATTTATTAGACAAAAACAACTCTTGTCTTGTTCGGTTGTACGGAAATAAAGATGGCCTCGAGCCATTTGCTAAAATACGTTGATTTCTATCAGCGACAAATTGACATCTTGTTTACTGGTCTGGCGGCTTATCTTCCGTGCAGAGAATGAGGAGTCCGGAAGGGGTTTATTTCACTGGAGTCCTTAAAAAGGATCACCGATTTCTCACAGCGGCCATGCTGATATTTAGGATCTCCATTCTCTTTCATCAGAGGAAACAAAGAAAACTATTGGCCATTAACATTCGTATTTACAATTCGACATGTAATTTACGTTACGATTAATGTATTGGAATGTTAACATGTCATAAGGCTTTAGATGACCTTAATTGTATGATTTATTTACGATATTGTAACAAAAACAACATCGACGAGTTTCAGATGAAAATAAAACAAGACATTTTATGTATTGATTTGGCGTTTAATTTGTAGAACTCCATTTTAATTTATGTATTAATTTTAAATCAAACACAGATTTTTTGAGTCCACTAAGTTGTATTTTATTAACAAAAACACATAAAAATTATACTGTAACAATTGTTTCGCCTTGTTAGGGCATTATCAAACGAATGTCAATTATACATGACATTCGTTTGATAATGCCCTAACAAGGCGAAACAATTGTCACAATATAATTTTTTATGTGTTTTTGTTAATAAAATACAACTTAGTAGACTCACAAAATCTGTGTTTGATTTAAAATTAATACATAAAACAAGACACTCGAGTGAGTGTTTGAAAATGTCCTAAGAAGATGAAACGCGTCACGCATTAACACATACAAAAATAAATGTAGAATTCAATCCAACAAACCTTGTTATATTTTGGATATATTACCCAACGACTAAATAATTGTTGTTTTATTATATAAAACGCAGTTCCACCAAGAAATATCAATATAAAACTTAAATCTAATCGTTTGAGGCATTTGATAATGATGCAGAATGCATTATAACACGTGTCACAATAGATTTTTAAGAAATAGTGGTTATTGCCGGGTAAAATTTAAATTAAAAATAAAATATTGTAAGTGCATTTTTCAAATATATTTTTTTTAAATCTTATCTACTTAGCATAAAATTATTAAATTATAATGGATGTGAAATCTGTTATACCATACTTATAAAGGAACAAGTATAGAATTATAAAATGTGGATTTGTTTGTTACTTCATTTATAGATAGTTCTAAAGAATATGAAGCCATTCGTCTTGAAACATAAATATAGTATTTTCTATACGATATTAAATTTAGTTTATGGCGTGGATATTGGTAGAAGGGGTTTCATTTGAAATTCCACACAAGATGCTGGTAATGTTGGCTTCCTAAATAAGCTCTCAGTATGAGGGTGGCGTACAAAAACGATTGCCTGGCTATCGGCTATTGTTTATTCTCAGAAAGTTTGGCTTTTTATTGTGGTTGATATTTTTATAGTCACCTTATGTACCAATACAAGTCTCCCAGAAATGATGCAATATGAAGAGGGAGAAAAGATGTTTCGGACACTTTACATGAATTGAAATGGCTCATTTTTTAGGGTCATCTTTTATATCTTATATAAATACGAATGACTCAGATAAACAATTTATCAAATAGTTATAATAATAATAATAATAAACCCTTATCCGCACCCCAATGGTGCATAGGGCACTGCGTCATTTAAACGCAGAGTTATCTTGATCGTTTACACATGAAGGAAAGGTGATCGGCCCTCCGCTTCAGGTACCAGTCCAGGGCAATATTTAATAAATATTACAGTGAAAAAAACACTTATATTTATTTGACCCCTCTGGGAATCGAACCCGGGACCTCCAGAACGGTAGCCAAGCGTGCTGACCATTACACTACGAAGGCGGACAAATATATATAAATACATTGATTTATAAATTAATATTGATAAATTAAAGTGATAACTTTTAACAGTCTTCTTATCATTAGCTAAGAAACCTTCTAGAAAAATATATTCTTATATATTTATAAGAATCTTTTCTTTCCGAATTGTTTCACATGCTGGGAGACGCCTTGAAACATGATTTTCTATTTGTACAAAGTTTTCAGTGTGTTTAAGTCTTCATTCACAAAGATTGTGAACAAAAATTTCAAAATTTCACAATTAAGTGAAGTGTGTTATTTAATTAGTTTTAACGAAGGGCTGATCACTTTTCCTTCATGTGTTAACGATCAAGATAACACTCCATTTATATGATGCAGTGCCCTATGCACCATTGGGTTGCGGAGAAGGAGTTCTTAAATTACAGTAAATATTCCGATTTCCAATAAAATCTTTGTAGAGTTTATTTTCTCGTTGGAAGGGACAAGGTAGAAAGTGAATTAATTAAAGTCCAGGTGTAATTATTTTATTGTAAAACCTTTTTACTGTAAATTGTTATTGTATCTATTGTATGTTATGTAAACAAGCTGATAATAAAATAAAAAACAAATAATAATAAATAAATAATTTTTTATTAACATGTAAGTATTTCGGCTCAACACAGGCCATGCCTAGAGCCGTAAAACATATAGTAAATAAAAATGTATGTATCTGTGAATTAAAAAAATATATATAAAAACTTCATTATGTACATAGATACATTGAATATAAATGATATGTAATGTCTCGCTGCAAGTAACTTTGATATTATTCGCTTTCGTCGCTCCATCGTTAGGGTGGTATCCAGTAACGCTGGTAACATGGAACCCCCAGAACGAAGGTCGTTACCGATTTCCGAAAACAATTTAGTCCCACTTTAACGAGAAAAGTGCTCGTTGGCTTTCTCCATCTGCATTTTCTTCAATTTTACAGATTCATCTGGAGGAGACCAGAGACACTTTTCATAGTGAGTTATAATGGCCATTAAAAAACGTTATGGCTCCTAAAATTCGCTTTCCAAATCTTCTCAGAATATGTGGGGTTCACAATTCTAAAAAGACGTGAGATACACCCTACTTATGGGATTTTAACACAATCGGGACCGATTATAAAATTTACAAAAGAGTACAAATTGCTCAATCCTTTCAACAACGTCATGTATCAAAAAACTTGATTTTTCAGGAGATTGTTTTTAAAGTTTAAGAATATAATAAAATGTATTAAAAATAAATATCAAGCCACTCATTGAACTCTTTACTGTGCAACAGATCCTTTTAGGTAAAACCTGAAGGTTTTTTCTCCATTTGAAAAACATTTAGTATTTAAAAAAAATTAAACATTAACTTTTGAAATGCAAAAACAACACTTTCTGCCCTGTAGCGGGTAAATATTAAGTTAAAAATAGGTACCTAAAGCTGAATTTAATTCCATATTTGATATTTTCAATCTATAGGCACAAACTTATATAAAGGCATTTGACAGATTTTACACTCAACCCTCTAAGTGATCGTAACTAGTGCATTTTGCAATAGAAGGGGATAGAGTAATATAAAAGAAGTGAAGATCAGTCCATTTCTTATATTAATACTTTACTTTTATTGAACGTCATTACTGCTATGTATTGTGATATATGGTATATTATTAACATCAGTAAGTGTGTTTGCTGGTCCTGCATGTGTTAAGTACATTTCTCTTATCACCCATTGAGAACGCAGCACTAAGAGATTGCATTTGAATGTGCTCCACATTAACTTCCTATTGAGCCTTAGATTTGTTTCATCTCCTTTTCAAATTACCTTCTCCACGCTCTGAAGCTCTGGGAGAGAAATCCGTGAAATTATTAGACTGCCGTCGATGAATTAATTCGAATATCCGCGTACCTAAAATTTCGTCTTTTCATCTATCTCCGCTTGTTCGAAATCTGCATAACGTCTTTCTTTTATTGGCGAAAATGTCAAGTCAAGAATTGACTGATTAGATATGCAAAGTAATGGTATTTAATTTAAGTTCATATTTATGTACCGAAGTCCCGGGTTCGATTCCCAGGGTGGTGATAATAAATATTTGTGATTTTACCCACTAATTTTTATTTAATATTACCCTGCACTGGTACTTGAAGCGCAGGAGTGATCACATTGCCTTCATGTAAGTAATGATCAAGATAACAATGCGTCAATACGATGCAGTGCCCTGTGCGCCATTGGGTGCGGATAAGAGTTGAAAGAAATATTTTAGATAACCCTATATGCCAGATTGATAAAACATATTTTTGATGGCTCTAAATCTTTTAAACGTTTTGATTTACACATATTATCTTTTTAGATTTGAATAAATCGAGATTCTCATAAAATACATTGTCACAATGTCAAATACTCATAAAAATCGCATAATGCTTGTGACTGATCCATGTAAATCGTCTTTATGTAGGTACTGAGCTTTATAGGTGGGGCCGTTACTGGTTTTATAGATAAAATAGTGTAAGTACATATTTTATCTTCCACTGTT
The DNA here is from genome assembly GCF_059751285.1 of Brachycentrus maculatus. Lineage (NCBI taxonomy): Eukaryota > Metazoa > Arthropoda > Insecta > Trichoptera > Brachycentridae > Brachycentrus > Brachycentrus maculatus. Next base: position 657,047 of record NW_028280959.1, on the reverse strand, counting down.
ACCTTCATTTCATGGGGTTTTATTGGCAGACAAATGTATGAAGGTTAAGTGTTATTTGATTTCATGGATAATGACGGTGGTTAAGGATATCTTGCAAGTAGGATAAAGTTAAGAAAAACATTATTTTCTGTAACGAATTATTTTTATGGTTAATTAATTATACCTTAAAAAATTATACTAAATTATTTCTTTAAATTTTATATTTCTTTGGAAATAACATTAAAAAAATGTGTTCACACTCTGGCATCACTTCGACTTTTCAAACTTTTTACACACTTTCACACTCACGCATGTCCTCATACATAACCCTTAAGTATTACGTCTGCTTAGCTGTATACTCCCTAGTATTTGAAGTACTTGATCAAGCCAGGTTTTTCTCGAACTATCTCTGCTTATATTTCCAAATGCATTCGACTTCCTATTTGTTTTTCTCGATCATTCTTCCCACCTGTCCATACCATTAAATTAAAGTTCTTAATTTTATCGATGAAGCTTATCTCAGCACTCTATTTTTTCCTTAATTTCACCATTCTAACACGTATGAAAAAAATGACCACATCTTTCTGAGTGATCGTATTTCAATTGCAATCGTTGTTAATGTCAAAAATATCATTATAAAAAATAGCAAAAATATTATAAATATTAAATCTATTATAAATTGTTTTGAAGCTTATTTGACTGAGTTATTGTATTTCGACTACATTCTGTCTACTTTTTTTTTTTTTTTGCAACTCTAAACTTCTCTTCCATACATTAAGTTTGGTGCCAGGACTTTGTTGTGCACTGGTATTTGAGCTGCTTCCGCTGCAAGGTTTTTAGTTGATGCAACTGATTTCGGTGCGCCATTTACATCAAATTTGTAATTATTCTGAATAATTGTGAAAATTATTAATTTGAGCTTTTAAGCTTTTTGCAGTCCTTTAGTTACAGGAATAGAAAATGCTCAAAAGTTTTAATTAAACTGCTACGTTAACATGGTTCTCTTTATGTTCGCTGTAATGAGTACTATATGAACTTAATTGCAATAAAGCATAAACCCATTGAAGTCTAGAAAATAATTAAAATCAATTATGGTAGCCTGTGCTTTTATCAAAATTATTCTGTTATTTGAATAACTCGCCTTTTTTATTTAAATATAAAAAAAATACTGAAAGTATTGAAAACAAATCGTTAATATCGGAAGGTACCATACAGTATTTTTTATTTAATTTTAGGAAAATGATTTTTACGAATAGAAAATAAAAATTTGCCGATTGAACCTCAACTGGCGGTTCGCAATGGAGTGCTGGTAACAACACTGATGTATGGAAGCAATACGTGGAATTGGCAAAGGAAGGATGAAAGCAGAGTGAACCAATCTATCTTTTCAAACAATCTTCGCCTCTTCCATATTCATGAATCTCCTCATACATACTCGCTAATTATTTCGACCTGACCACTTTCAAGTATTTTAAATACTTCATTATGCCAAGTTTTGCTAGGTCTTCCTCTGCTCCTGTTTGCAACTACATTCGCCTCACGAATTTGTTTTACTATGATTTCTTCATTCATTCGTTCCACATGGCCAAACCATCTCAACACAACTTTCAAATTTTTTTCCATAACACTTTTTTGCAGCCTTGCATTCCTTCCTTATTTCACCATTTGAACATCCGTTATATATCGTTTTGAGGCATATTTCACCGAGTAATTATATTTCGACTGCATTCAGTCTACTTGCATCCATCTATTGTCAATTCAGTGCTTTGCTTCCATATTATGATTTCGTACTAGGACTCCGTTGAATGCAGTTTAGTTTTTATTTTGCATTTATTAAAATTTTAAATTTATTTTATTTTTAATAACAGAAAAACGACTAGTTGGTTTCAGTTTGTGTTGTCATTTTTTTTAAAATTGTGAAATACAATTTTCTGTGTTCGTAATAATATACTATTAGTGTAAATATTAGTTTTAATTAATCCAAACTACAAAATACATTTCGTATTATACATACATCAAAAACGCGTACTATTAGATATAATTTTTCAAAGCTTGTAATAATGTTTGTTGAGGAATTTCTACTTGAAAAAATTATAATTGGCCTACCTGTATACCTTTGTTATCTAAAAGCTAATTGTGCCTTTTAACATAAAAAGGATTTTGATCACATAAATTATAACATCGTTTCTAAAATTTTGATTGATATAGGTAAGTAGTATTTATTTATAGGCTGAGTGGTACGTCAGCTATATATCAATAAGAATAATTACACACCAAGCAACCCTTCTCTTAACTTGACAGCTCTGAAAAAACGTAACTCTAAAAAGCTTATTAAAGCTTAATTTCTTCATTACAATTTAATGAGCAAGCTTTCTATTAAATACTTTTTACTCCTTCCAATCATTTTTTGCGCCAAATGGCGCATAGGGTACTGCATCGCTTCGATGCAGTGTTGATTGTTAATCATATGAAAGCAGGATGATCAGTTGTGCGCTTCATGTATCAGTTCAAGATCGGATGATCTTCAATAAAAAAATATTAATTTGATTTATTTTAACTCCCCAGATTTCGAACTTTGGACCTCCAGCATTGTAGCCAAACATGCTAACCATTACACGGTGACACAAACATTACTTGACATTAATCGATACAACCATCTATAAAGTGAATCGTCAAAGGTACACTAGAAAAAACTAATTTGACTAACATACCATTAGGCCGCTTCCTCGCAAAGGTAAGCAGAGATAAAATAATGCGTAGGATTGTTGAATGTTCCACGTGTGTAAAGTGATCACTTAACCAGTCAGATAGGTCATAAACCTTGTAAATTCCCAGACTTTAATATTCTTCTTCATCTATGTTTAGATGGTAAAAATGCAAAAGTAGTATAATTTTTTGAAAAATTTATGATGCAAAAATATCATTCCTATTTAAAATTACATTAAGTCACTATGTTTCGACAGTAAAAAGTATTTTCTTAAAGACTTCACATTTTCCGTTCGATATAATAAGTAGGAGTTCATTTCGCAGAACATAACGTGAAACGTCGTAAACTTTATTGCATATGAAAAGGCGGTCTCATTCTAGATCTCGCATAAAATAATGCAATAAATAATCCTTTAGAGTCGCAAAACGGTTATGATAGCAATACTGGAGCTCGCTACTTTCCGCGGGCCTTCGGTCATTTCCGATCGCCATAGCGGAGTTAGCCTTCGAGTCCACTCCTTGTAGGGTTATTGGTGATAAAGCGATGCAATGAGGGGTTAACTTTAACCTGATCGAAAATTGACCGAACGAATAACCATTTTCGAACGAGAAAAGTTATAAATAGTATTTTTAATTAAGGTTGTATTAGGCTACTACCATTATTTCTTGAAATCTATTGTGACACGTGTTTTGGTGATTCCGTATCATTGAAAAAAAACATATTTTCGAATACAAAATCATTTTCAAAAACGTAAAATAAAAATGCATAGATATTACCACAAAGTGGCTGTTAAATCTATAAATGAAACAATTTTTTAAAGATCATTGAGAATACTGGTAGATTTAAAGTAGTGTTTTGAGGAATATTAATATAACATATGTATTTATTTTCAACGAACCTGACCTTTAAAGCCACAGCAGAATGGATGCAGTCCTGATGTACACTTTCTGTACGTATTTTTTATATTTTATTTTTACATATATACCTGCATTTATTTTTATGCCCAGGACTGATAACTATAACTCTGAACTTATCACTTTGCCTTCATATAATTAACACTGCACCGATACTATACAATGTCATTTGCACTCTTAGGTTCAGGTATGTATCAGAAGAATAAAATGATGTTGGATACAAGATTGTATTTTTGTATTATTAAATATAAATATAAGCGGATGTAATTATTCTTAATCTGCTATTTTTATCATTAAAATTAATTTAAAAAATAGATTTAAAAAACGATAATAAAATATAATTTTTTAAATTATCGTTGATGTGTCCGCCCTGTTTTACGAATCGCCCGAATACAAAAGTGCCTGATTAGCACCATTGCTAAGAGTCGAGGCAGCTTCTCTAGAAAAATAAGTGAGAGTGCGGATATGATCTCCTTCATCTTGCATTGTTTAGCATCAGATATGTTGGCAAGCTGCGAGTGCCAGGACTTCAGGTGGTATAAGAGGATTAGTTCTTGCATATGTGGTCCTGTGGACGCCCATCTAGCTGATACTCAAATAAAACAAATTTGAACAATGGATTCTGAGGATGTACATATATGTCATTCATTGCACTAAGTTTTACTGTATTTTTTAAACGTCTGACCAAGTCATCAAATAGCAATTGTAAATAACTCAAACATTATAATTTTTATTAAAAAAAAAAATAAATAAAAAAATATATATAAATATATATATATATATATATATATATATATATATATATATATATATATATATATATATATATATATATATATATATATATATATATATATATATATATATATATATATAAATAAATATATATATATATATATATATATATATATATATATATATATATATATATATATATATATATATATATATATATATATATATATATATATATATATATATATATATATATATATATATATATATATATATATATATATATAAATATATATACTTAAAACCCTTACCATAACTGCACTGTAATTATTAGTATAATGCACTAAGGTTTTCAACCCCTGGCTTGTTGCGTATATAAAAGAATTGTCTAGCCTCCTACCAGTCTGACGATGTCGGTAACGACGAAACCGAGTCATTGGTCAAATAAAATATAATTGGATAAAACTACACATATACTTTTTCTTTTATTGTACAAGAATAATTAACTTAAATAATAAAATAACATATGTATTTATAAACATATTGCTCATGGTAACAGCATGCTTCTTGAAAGCTGCTAACACTTTAGCATTTACAATGTTTTCGGTACCATTGTTTTTATGGCACGTGTATTTTCATTACATCATAAGCACTGTAAAATTTTCCATGAATTTTTTTCTCTCTAATTTATTTATTTTCCATTTAACCAGTCTGAGCCACAGCAACGCTGGTCGGGTACAGCTAGCATTTAACAAGTTCTCTCAGCCAGTCTTCTCGATTATTCCTCGTCTGAGAGATGATATCCTAGACACATCGTGCTCCGTACAACTATAGACCGTCGCTGAATAAAGGCTGCAGAGATTGGTCCAAGTATTTGACTATAAGCATTATTATTTATTTCTCGCTTGGCAAGGCAGCGATTGAGGCTTCGTGGCAGGCGAGACTCGTGACCGAGGGGGCTTTATTCGTAACGCATTCAGATATTTCACAATGTGATGGTTTCATTTAATAAACGAAGGCGTGATTAATATAACTATGTGTAGCCAAATTAACGCCGCGATCGATCTTTAATGAACTGGTCGTCATTTTTTTATGAAGACGTCGTGCTTGAATAAATATTATGATTTTTCAGCAAATGAAATGTAGTTCACGGAACGTAGCGGTGTAATGAACAAAAAAAAATAACTTAAAAAAAAATGGGTACACACTTATGTATAATATAATATCGTGAGAATACGAGAGCATAGTATAATGTATCCCATACATAATGTTCTAAATAAATAAATAAACCATTTAGGTATTCACAACATTTTGAGTGTGTCCAAATACTTGTTCATAAATCTAGGTTTCTCCATTTAGGAGTTATTTTTATATTTTCGACATCAACATGGATGTCAGAAAAATATAAAAGTCAGGGCTAATGAACTGTCATAGGCTGGTTATAAACCTAGTGAGGATAAATATGTGTAAAATGCTTGCTTACTATTTTAATTTAAATACAAATAAAAAACTTACCAAGCTCTTTTTATGTTTTTTTTTCGATTTCTCAGTCTAATATTTAATAATTATAAGAGTGAGTTTTTGACGAAAATTTATTTTGAAGGTATTTACAAATACATTTTATTAAATATTTATTGGTAATTCAGTTTTCAATCATCCAAAGGATTTTAATTTTAATTTAAGTTTCACTTAAATTAAAATTATTGAATACCACTATTTATTAAAATCTGTTGTGACACGTGTTGCGGTACATTCCGCATCATTTCTACACATATTTAAAAACGTAATACTATGATGTGGAACGCATAGAAACACGTATGTTAATAGATTTTAAGAAATAGTGGTATTTACCAAGTAAAACCTAAATTAACAATTGATACGTTTTATTAAAGTGACTGCCAAATCAATCAATGAAATTAAATATTTTTTATTTGTATATTATTTATCATACATATGTACATACTTGCACACATACTTTTGTTATTTAAGCACGAGTTTCAATGCACATATCGCCCACTCCTTTCAAGAACGTCATAAATCGAAAATCGTCAATATTCAGTTGTGCATGTTTTCGGAATGCCCAGAAAATGTACTATATCCCAACAAAAGCGGTATATTTTTAACTTAATATTTACCCGCTACAGGGCAGAAAGTGTTATTTTTGCATTTTGAAGAAAAGGTATTGTTTAATTATTTTTAGAAATATACTAAATATTTTTCAAATGGTGAAAAAACCTTCAAATTTTACCTAAAAAGATCTGTTGCACAGTAAAAAGTTCAATAAGTGGCTTGATTTTTATTTTTAATACATTGTATTATATTTTTAAACATTAAAAACGTTCTCCAGAAAAATCAAGTTTTTTGATTTATGACGTAAAATACCTTTTTTAATGTTCCCATGAATATTTACATATTCGATGACGATCTTTGAAATATAGCCCTCGAAAATTAATTATTACACCAATATTGTAAAATAAAGACACTTCATATTTATATTCCTCGAAATTTAAAAGATAACACGTACAGAAAAAAATGCCTAAGTCTTTTAGGTTTCAATGTCCAAATATTTAGTGTTAATCACGTATAAATTGAAAAAACAACACTAAAGGTGTTATTTATTAGGTTCCAATAGACCTCCTTGACAGAGTTATGACACGATAAATAAGCAATATTGACGCTTTATAAAGGCCTGTAGGCGCTACTTTGGCATTTGCTGCTTAACAATGTAAAATAAGGAACGACCAAAGATCACCGGCACAATCATCTCGTTACGTCATCAACAGTTCATGCTGTCATGGAAAAGATTTTGATATGAAGTAAATTTTTTTAATTCACGAAAAAATCGTTTGAAAATCGATGCGGCAAAAGCAAAAATAAGTTGCATACAATTTTTTTTAGTGAAAATCTACTTCAAATTAATCAGCTACCTGACATATGTATATTAAATATAACCCAGCTAGGGATCCAAAATGAATGAACTGAAAAAATACTTATTTTTCGACATCTCATCAAAGATGAAGAAGAATATGGAAGTCTGGGCATTTACGGGGCTGACGACCGTCATAGGCTGGTTTAAGTGATCGCTTTACACACGTGTAACACTTAAACCAGCCTATATATATATATATATATATATATATTTATATATATATATATATATATATATATATATATATATATATATATATATATATATATATATATATATATATATATATATATATATATATATATATATATATATATATATATATATATATATATATATATATATATATATATATATATATATATATATATATATATATATATATATATATATATATATATATATATATATATATATATATATATATATATATATATATATTACTAATGTATGTACAATAATATGTTTAAATAAACGACATGGCAAGTGTTTTTGATTAGAATTTAACACTCTTGAATTACATGAAATTATATTAACTTTAATCATCAAGACTAACAAACTCATAGGCAAGAAAGCCTATAAAACATATAAAACTGGAGCCTAAGTACGGACATGATGAGCGGTGTTGCATAAGCCATAGATAGATTTCAAAGTTACTTAGACTTAGACGTTAGGTAATTTTAAATAAATGTACATATAAAGGTGTCTCAACTGAGACGAAGTAACTATTGTTTTTATGCGAAGGGATTATGTAAGATAAAGTATTCCAGGGCTTTCGACCTGGTATTTTACTGGCTTCATAACACTTAATAACCTATGTTAAGATCATCACTCTACCTATTATTGAACCATATTGCATTAATTTTGAAAGTTCTATATATGTACTGTTTAATACGATTCCGTTCCTATGTTGGTTGAAATTTTGATAGATATAAAATTTTGACAGACTACCAGTTAAGAAATTGGGTAAAATGTAAAGAGTTTTCTCCAATTGAGAATATCGAATAATTTAACTTATTTTTGAGAGAGAGATCCTGATTATACATTTCAATTTTAATATTTCCTTCATATAAAAACAAGAGATGCTTCATTTAATTAGAGACACAAACATATTATATATCTTGGTATATCATCCGTAGGGTAAAATCGAATCGAATCAAATTCATCTTTGTCATGTATGTTTTATTTCATCGGAAAAATAAAAATCTGATTGATTTGAAGGTATATTCTTTATGTTAATGTTCAAGGTAACAATGGAAATTAAAAGAATAAAAAAGAAAATGATTTACTGGTGGTAGCAACTGTTAATTGAGTTTTTTTGAACTGCGTTCTATAAAGAACAGTTTACAATTTTACAAACCATAATCAAAGGAATTTTAATTAAAAAGATGTTTATCTAATAACCTTTAATTTTAATCCCTCTTTTCATTTAATAAAAAAACCTACTTAATTTTTTTAATGTTATAAAGACATAAAGTTTTAAAATTACTTTCCGTGGTTAAGTACAAAAAGCGAGAATTTTTTGTTGATCTACGAAAACTTTTAATATTTCACGTCGACAAATTTATGGCAACGTCAAAGGTCTTCTGAAATAGGTGCTAATGAAACTTCTTCAGTAGAGAGAATGTGACAATGTCGTTGTTTGAATTATGGTATTTTATGATACCACATAAAACCCCTAACGTTTATTAAATATTCAAATTCAATCGGCTTTGCATTACACTTTGTTTATTACAACGTCTGATGTTTAATTGAATACTTAATTAGCAATGTATTCTTTTAATGTCTGGTAAAATAATATTAAAATTGACAGCCAATAAGGCTGTAAAAAAGTTTTTTATACATAAGCTAAGTAACTAACGATCATTATCATAGGCAAAGAGAATTGAACGCCTCACCAAGTCAGCCCTGCGCTTCTTATACCAGTCCAGGGTGATATGAAATAAATATGAGAGTGAAAATCGGCCATATTCATTTTGACCCCCTGGGAATCAAACCCGGGACCGCCAACACGGTAGCCAAACGCGCTGACCACTACGCTACGGAGGTGAACAAATCATATTACATACTAGAAAAAGCCTGAAAACGTGATGTTTTTATGCAATAATTTTGCAGGAATTTTCTTTCATAGAGGTTAAAATAAGTTTTATAAAATATATCAGCAGCACAGAAAAACTTAGTGAGAGCTCATTATTGTAATTTTTATGTGTATCATGAAATATAAATAAAAAAAATAATGTTAGTATTTTATTTTGTAAATTTATTTAGTAAAACTAATATTTCACTTTTATAATCATACAGTTAACTTTCGTATGTTGATATTAAATAAGAATTGGGAAGTCTAAATGGGGTCCTTTCAATACCTGAGGTAAGGGTAGTTACATAAGGTATCTAATAATTACGCTAAAAGCTAAACAACCCCTCCGAGGTACTGTAATTAATTTATTTGTCTAGACCAAATGTTAACACCATTGCCCTAGGGCTCACACACGGAAGATTCACCCTCGTTAGAAATGCATATTTTGTTTTGAAGAAGTATTTAAGTTCATTTAAAAGTTTTTTTTCCAAGTTTAACGAAAACGCACTTGATTAGATGGTATTAAGATTTATGATACATCTGGAATTACAGCTTTAAGTTATTTTGTTAAATATCAAAGCCCATAGGTATCATTTTTATTATTTTGAATAGCAAAATTTTATGAAATAAAGAAAACTTCTTTTCAGAAGTAATCCGTAAAATTCAAATAAATATGAAATAAAATGCCAAAGCTTCTTTCAAAGTACCTAAATTATTTGAACGTACATTGCTAGCAGCACAGGGTTTATTTCAGAATAGAAAATTGAAGTGGAAAATATCAACGAGTGCTGATAATTTTTAATTTAATAGTTATATTAGGATATTTATTTTTAACTACGTAGCCATTTTGAAACTATAAGTCGTTCCGTATTTTCGAGACGTTTGAAAAAAAAATCACTAATTCTTAAAACTTATTGTGACGAGTATTTCGATGCATTTACCATCATTTACATACAAACAACGTATATGAATCTAAGTCCACATTTTAGAGTTATGTCCTTAGAACACTGAAGGATGAAGGAGGGTTAAGAGCTGTTTCGTATTTGTAGTCTTATTTTTTAAACAGTGGGAAAATTGTCAAAGACTAAAGCCTTTTCTCTATTTTCCAAGTGATCACTTTATTCACGTGTAACATTCACCATTCTACTCATGATTGACAACCACACTACTCAAATTTTTGGATCTCATGATGTGATTCATACGTTGCTTTTGTGCAAGTTTGCAGCAGTATCTATGTTTGATTTGATTAAGCTTTATGTAGCAGAGGCTTTTAAAAATATATGCAAGATCCATTAAAAAAATATTATTACATACTGAGAGAAGCCAGAAAACGTTATTTTTTACAAAGACTTGGATACACCTAAGAGCTTGCAAGTGTAATGTATATTTTCGTGAGATGCTTATAGTATTTTATCACGGATTTGCTTCTAGCCAATCATTTAAACATAGTATTTCATTTCATTATATTACAGTAATTTAAGGATGTGACGTGTCAATTTCTCTGTTTGGGCTATTCCCTGTGGCGTCGGCGGTTGAAGTGTATTATAGCTTATCCCATCAAATTTTACAGGCAATGAAATCAATTTCTAGACCGCCTTTTATCATGGCGCTCAATTGCCTCGGCGCCGCAGAAACTTTACCAACAAATTGGCGATAAATTCTAGCTCTTGCTGCGAATTCATATAATATTTTAAAAGTTATGCGCGAGTTTTGACAAATCGTCGTTTTTATTGCAGCAACAGTTGAACTGATTTGTAGGACGGTTCAGTTTTAGGGGAATGTGTTTATTGTAGCCGAGGATATTCGAGGGGGGAGTTTATTGGTTTCGAAGTTAATTAATGTGAATTTTGTGCGCAAAATGTTTCTGGAGCTATTACAATTCGGAATAGCACATTAATGTTTAAAGTTGCTGTCACGAATCAAACTTAACTTACGATGCGCGTACAGTTTGCTAACTCAAAAACTTTAAACTCAAAACGCCGTTTTTATGCGAAGTACCATTTTGAATGTTGTCCATAAATATTTAACTTCTACATAAAAAGATATAGCTTACATGATTTTAAAACATCTTTAAGCATGCAAAAAAATACTAAAAGGGATTTTTCTATAAAGTCTTCTCCTTTAAAACGGTGTATGATATATGAGTACGTTCAAAAGGTGAAATAAGGAAAGAATGCATGGCTGAGATAAGCATTATCGATAAAACAACTAAAGGTGTGTTGAGATGGTTTGGATATGTAGAAGTTATGAGAAAAGAAAGAATCTAAAAAAAATATTTTCATAAACCGAAGAAGCTGCTTACACGTGTTATGCAAAAAAGATCCAAATACCATTTCAATTTCATTTGAAATTATTAGAAAAAATCAATTCTGAATGACTCTTAAATATATGAAATAAAACATTTCAGAATGTTTCTAAAATATAAGAAATGAAATACTTTTGAGTTAATTAATTTAATGAAAAAAACTGTTTGCATTTTCACCTGTTTATGAAAACATCTGCAGTTTTTGAAACTTGTGTTTACATAAATTAACTCTTCTAAAAAATGGTCTTACACAACAGTAATTTTATTTTTATTTTTAAATCTTCATAAAATCCCCCAACGTAAATGCCGTTTCAATAAATAATATAAGAATACAGTATCTTATTTATGTACCTACTATACGAGTATATGAAAAAAATATCTAGGATCTAAAAAGAAAAGAAATGAATTAAAAATATTTATTTGATAATTGCTCATACATTTTATCCCGTATTACCTTAAGTTTTGTACAGTTTTTTTTAATGCACCTGTATATATAATAAAAAAAATCTACAGACTTCAAATAATGTTAAAACGTTAGAATTTTGAATATCTTACCTTGTTAACAAATCACGGCTGATTTGGGCTGGAAACATGAAGCCGCCGACAGCGAACTGTGTGCTAAGATCAGACCATTACATCAAACCAAGAGTCACGATTTTTTCGTGTTGAAACTGAACGGTTCTTGCTTCGTAAACAGCGCAGTTCTTCCTCTGTTATTACCTTTGGCTTTATATGGAACATTTTATAGAGGTGAAAATTATCGTCCGATATTCATAAATTCTAAGCAAAATACAGACTTTAACAGCAAAATTTGCTGGATACAGTAAAGGAATAAAAATAATTTTACAAAATGCTCGTAGAAGCTTCTTCTTCTTCTTACTTCTCATAGATCCAAGTATCTATCTGTTCTATCTAATCGTCTCTTTTGAGTGGACTCCCAGTTCTCACACCATCGCTTTGGAGGTCTTCCAGGTCTTCTTCTGCCTTGAAGAGCAATTCGGTCTTTTTTCTCACATTTTATTGATACGGGTATTCCACACATAATTGTCTTCGCCAACAGACTATATCCTTCGTACTACACTTTTCCGAATATCCAAGTAAAATGGTGAATATTACACGTAATAAGTCGTTACACCTTTAAATGTTCAGACTTCCATATTCTTCTTCATTTATATTGAGATAGTACAAAAAAGAAATCTTAGTCATATTGTATTATTTCAAAATTCTATTATCAGTTAGTCTTGTGCTTCATTTCTCAGTCTAAGGTGGCGTATAAAGTGGAACAAAATATATTTATATTTCACCTAAAAATATGTATTAGTTCATTGATTGGATTACACGTATACTTAGGGGAGTGCATTCCATATAGGCAGAAAAGTAGTGCCTATCTTAACTTACCCGCGTGATATATAAAAACGCAACCAGTATCTACCTACCCTACCTTACTAAGTAGTACCAGCTTACCTTACTATCTACCTGTATTGCATACCCTAATTAATTCTCTGTGTACGCCACTGCGTATATTCGTATAGAGTATTCTAGCAATTGCTCTACCAACTACACTATTAAGATCTATATTATATTATTAGAGTGATGTTACGCTTCAAAAAATCACCTTTATTTCTCAGACTCGTGTTTCGTTTATGTTAATGCTTACATCATACACATACGTATGTAGGTACCAAAAAAGGAACAAAAACGTCTGTAAACTATTTATTCATGTCGGTTTTAATTATTCATTAAAATAAAATGCAATTCATGCTAGGCTACATATAAATAAAAATTAAATTGTTAGTTAAGAGGAGCATGTTGTAATTAAAATTATTTAATTATATCAAGTCATCCAAGTGTAGGTACGTTGGTTAAGTCATCAGTCATCATAAGCAGTAAGAATTCATAAATGACTTATCAGATACTATTCATTAATTTAATGGAAAAATACTAACTAAACAATGAGTTTTACGTTATTATAAAAGAAACCTTGTTTTTTTACCACTTGAGTTTTTTTTTGTGACGACTAGTTTCGGAAGCTAAGCTTCCTTATTCAGGTCTAAATGTAAACTAAAAATATAAACACAAAATAAAATTCAAATAAACTGAAGTGGAAAAAAACAAGTGTTTAATCTCATCATGTCTTACCATAAAATAAATGCCATTGAAAAAAAAATAAACTCAAGTGGTAAAAAACAAGTGTTTTCCTTAATAATATCATCATGTCTTACCATAAAGTAAATGCCGAACCAATAAATAGAGTATTCTCAATATGATTAATATTTAAAGAATTTACTTTGTGGTTAGTCATTTTTACTTATTTATTTTTTTACAAAAATGTTAATAAAATTAGTATATAACCACTCATCGGTGAGTGGTTATATACTAATTGTATTAACATTTTTGTAAAAAAATAAATAAGTAATAAATAGAGTATTCTGTTCTTTATGCAAATCTGAACTGATTCCAAATACATGTGTATTCAATATGAAAACAAATTAAGTACAGTTACGTTATTTGTTAGGTAAAAAGTGAAAAAATAACGAATAAATAAAAAAATTAAAATAAGGGCAGCTAATACCCCCTCTTCATGCTTCAACGTTCTAAAATCAAAACTCTAAAATTTACACTTAGCTTCACAAACAGTGTTTGAAAATGATGAGAAATGCATCGAAACACGTGTTATAATAGATTTTAAGAAATAGTGGTATTTACCAAGTAAAACTAAATTTGAAAATAGAGTGATATTAATTACCACAATGTGACTGCCGAATCATTTAATGATATTATCACACAGGGTTTTTAAAAATTATGCGGAATACATTGAAATACGCATCACAACGGATTTTAAGAAATCGTGGTATGTATTAAGTAAAACATAAATTAAAAATGAATATATGTTACCACACAGCAATTGCCGAATCAATTAATGATATTGTAATAAGTTTTTAATTCATAAAATTTTCTTAGTAAATTCTACTTTCTGTAAATAGTAATAATAACCAAGTATTTGTTACGTTTTAGATAAATTTTACCACAAAGTGACAATATTGAAAGTCGATTAATATCTATACTGACCGGATTGTGAATACGGCGTAATTTATTTATATTTTACTTAAGGTACTTTCGAGTCAATTAATTTGGATCAATCAGAACCAGTTGATTCACAATTCCCAGCATTTTACCGTCGATTTATTAAGAAACTAGGGCCTTGGACATTAATTACTTTACTCTACCAATTAAAACCTTACATCTTAATTATTTTTACTAAATGATTTACCATATTTGCTTGTCAATTAACGTTATGAACGATTCGAATCCATGGCAGAAAATTTAATTACGTTCAAAGAGGTCAAGCAATTATTACGTTTTGTATATGATAATGAGATTTTATTTCGTTTCTATAGGTGATAAAATATATTTATGATTCTAAGTTACAAAAAGCTCAATTTTAGTTAGAAAGCGTCTCATTAGGTGTGAAGAACTATTTTTTAATATATAATAAATAAGTAAAGATTATTATATATCATGTGAAAAATCCGACTAATTTAGCTTTAGCAGAGATACGAGTATAATCTTGGTAACACTCATAGTGAAGCAGCAGAATTTTTTTCCAACTCCCTATCTTCCTGTAAACAAGCATTACGCAACAGTTTTCTGTCAGCTAGACAGTTCATGTAATTTTTGTGATGTAGATAATACTTTATTGTTATTTTACGTATCTAAATGTTTTTGTCTTATACTTATAACAACTCAATATTTTTTGTAACTTGAATTTTTACTTGTTATACCCTCTGGGCGTTTGTATGAATAAATAATTAAATAAGTGTTTAGTTATTAATTAAATTTTTTTTCCTGATGTCATGGGTTTTTGAGATCGTTAATAAGTAGGAATCTCACGTCGAGAACATTAAATAATTTATAAAAGGGATGAAACTTCATATGTTGAGATGTCAAAAATGTAAATTGAATTTACTAGTGGCTGGCTTTCAACCGATAACATCAGGCCAGACTGATGAACCCGGTAATTACGAAACCCAGTCATTGGTCAAAAAAACATTACGTTTTTGGTATTTACAGGGCTTACGACCTTTCATAGGCTGGTTATATTATGACAGGCCATAATCCCCGTAAATGCTCAGATTTCCGTATTCCTCTTCATCTATATTGAGTTGTCAAAAATGTAAAATAATTTCTGAGTGAAGAAACCCAGATTTATGAGTAAGTATTTGGACACGCTCAAAATGTAAATTAAATTATTTTGAAAAGCTATATAGTTGTTGTGTAAACGTTCCACTAAGAAATATTGGTAAAAAACAATCTAATCTAAGTCATACTAATATGTAGAAGTAAAACAGATTTCTTTTTGATAAAGGTCATCTTCATTTTAAGATCATTTATTATAAATTTTAAATAAAAACATCTACAAAAAAGACTATGCTAAATTTTCAACATAAAATGGAGTCGGTTTGTGGTGTGTCACGGACAGAGTCAGAGTTTCTCGGTTCGAACCCACTCTACCACAAGTTGATACCTATTTCTAATAATGAGCCGCTTAGGCTCATGGAAAAAGTATGAAATTGAAGTATTTTTGTAAATAACACCGATATCTATAACATGTCACTTGCTAACTACATATCAAGAATAATTACAATACTTCAGGCTGATGTATAATTCCTTATCTAATATGTTCATCCTTGTTTAATATACTTAAAAGAGATTATTATGTTATACAGCAGTTATCACATGTATTATATTTAGTATGTATTGGTTACGGCCATAAATAAAAAAATATAAATAATAAAAACGCAAATATTTCTCTTTTTTTTAATTTTGAAACAAAATAATTATTTAGTATATCAACCACATCAACTCATTTATCAGATTCCAGTGGTTGCAATTGAATTATAAATAAAAACACAAAGTAAGATGTATTCCCTTTGTGATTCGTGTAAATTTAGGTAAATTGGAAGCTAGATTTATTGTTCGAGGAGATTTCTTGCAATATTGATTAAGGGCTCTTCGCTCAGTGCTCAGTGCAGATGAAGACTCACTACTTCTCAGATGTAACGATGATATATTGCTTAGGGATACAGTGGTCTCTGGAGCAATCTTCGGATCCTTTATCGAGACTACATACAAATGTATGTACATACGAAATGCATATATCCTACCTACACACACACACATAGAGAGACACCTTCTATCTTTCTAGAAACAACATGCATCTTTGAAAGTTAACAAGATAATGCACTTCCGTGTTTGTATTACTACCAGAATAATATAGTAATATGTAATACAAGCTTAAAAGGTTTTTCGTTTAAAATGAAGTAGTTAGTTTTAAAAACTTTTTGTTGTTGTTTTGTTTTGTGAACATATTTTTTCATTAATAAAACATATTTAATTTATTTGATGTATTAAAATATTATTTTTTTTACAACCATTTCATCTCTTTTTTCTTATGACACTTATCCCATCCAATAATTTTAAAGCATTGGATTGATGTTGTTTTACTCCCCGATTGCCTTGAAATTTTGACACAACTTTATATTCCAATACGCGCCTTTTTTATTTATTTTTATAAAGATGAAAGTTTTTTAAAAAAGTATCTAAACATGTTATTAGTGTTTTTCATCTGGGACATATTGAATTATGTTTTTTTAATCATCTTTTTTATCGCAATGGCAGCGCCGTCAGTTTAACGTTACAGCAAACGTTAAATTAAGAAATGTGAAAGTGCATGCAATACTAAGCAATGCCAATGATGGACAACGTGCTTGTTGACATTTGATTATATCAAGATAAATCAGTTGTCTAAAAAAGACAAAGAATATTTTTACAGGCACTTAAGCCAGCCATGTCATGTCGTAAGCACTTACATATTATTTAAAAATCAAATGTTATGTTGTAAGGCGAATACTTGGCTTTCTTAAGGTGCTTTTGAAAAATATAAGCTTTGAAGATTTTCCTTGAAACTCTTTCATATTATGCATGGTACGAGTATGTGCGAAGGGATACGTTATCTTCATCCTCCTTGCGAAGCTAAAATGCAATATTTTGGCATGACTGCAATAACATTGAGATCAAATTTATTTGAGATAAATCTGAAAGCGGTATTAAAATTTAAATCGGTTTAATAATACGTACTGGAAAAATATTTCAAAAGCACATTAAGTACCTAGTTATTTGCCTTTGAATAAGCTTTTTCGTTACTTTATAAACGTTTACACTATAAAAGTAAAATACTTTAAAAAATTATTTAACTGTAAAATATCAGAATGATCAATTATGTGATCAATTAATGGGAAAATGAAGAGAAAGATTTTGTGAAAAAATTAATCAATATTTAGTTCTAAGTATGTACATATGTATGTGGTGGGTATTTTTTGGATTACCTAACGTACAAGTGACTTTGCAATGTCTCTACGGCTTTAGCAACACCGCTTATCATGGTCATATATCGCTTACTCCTTTCAAGAACGTCATAAATCAAAAATCGAGAATTTTTAGTTGTGCATGATTTCGGAATGTCCAGAAAATTTACTGTATCCCAGTAAAAGAGACATATTTTTAACTTAATATTTACCCGCTACAGGGCAGAAAGTGTTGTTTTTGCATTTTGAAGAAAATGTATTGTTGAATGTTTTTTAAAGACTAAATATTTTTCAAATGGAGAAAAAACCTTCAGATTTTACCTCAAAATATCTGTTGTACCTACAGTAAAAGGTCAGTAAGTGGCTTGATATTTATTTATAACATTGTATAATATTTTTAAACATTAAAAACGTTCTCCTGAAAAATCAAGTTTTTTTTAATTATTACGTTCTTGAAAGGAGTGAGCGATATAGGATCCAACTTAAAGCCAATTTTTAATTGAGGGTGCAATGACTCTTTTTATTAAAGCTACTGTAATTTAATGTACTTAATTCTTTAGTGATAAAAGCAATGAATGCAAGGCTGAGATAAGCATTATCGATAAAATCAAGAAGGGTGTGTTGAGATGGTTTGGGCATGTGAATAAATCAGTGAAGAAAGAACAGTAAAATAAAATTATGAGGCAAATGTCGTTGGTAATGGAAGCAGAGTAAGACCGAGGAAATCTTGGTATTTTCTTCTTCTCTTTTTCATCTTGGTTTAGGCTTTGTGGCCTGTTTTTAAGAGGTATTAGCCTCCTGCGATGTCTATTCCCAGCTATCGACCCATCTCTTTGGTGGTCTGCTCGGGAGTCGTCTACCATGGGGTTGGCCGTACAGTGCGATGTGGGGAATCTGAATGGTTCCATTCTCCTCACATGCGCATACCATTGTCTTCTTCGTTGCATTCCCCACCTAACGACATCTTCGATCTCGCATATTTTCCTGATTTTCACGTTTCTTATTCTATTGCCTGATATGCTTCTTAGAGTCTTCATTTCTGACACTCTAAGTGCGGTTTTTGTGCCAACGGTGTCCGCTCTACTTTCGATTCCATACCTCATGATGGGTCGGACACAAGCTATGTAAATCTTGATTTTGGTGTCGATCTTCATCTCAGGATTTTTCCATATAGCATTTTTCAAGCATTCTGAGATGGCTGCAGCCTTGTTTACTTGCCCCATCACTTCGCATCGCAGATTCTTTTGATCACACAGGTCCACAACCAGGTATTTAAACTTTTCCATCTGCTCTACTATGAAGTATTTCAAATACTTGAAAATACCAAATGGTCAGGTCAGGTGTCGGATAATAATAATCGGTGGGCATATAAAAGATGATGCAGGAATATGGAAGAGGCGAAGGAAGAAGACAGATTGGTGCGGGGTTCTATTTTCTCTGCCCACTCCTGCGGAGAAGTGGCGTGTTGGTTGTTAATTTAAATGAAATTAATTTTCTGAAGAGCATTTTCTAAAGCACCTATGCTATTCGCTAAGTTCCGGAAGACCTATTAAAATTTTCCGTTCATGATGGGAAAATATTCTCAGAATTTTAATATAATCGTTTAAAAACAAAATGTCAGCGGACGAGCCATAGAAATGCGCAGAAGATTTGCGCCTATGGGTACTGTATGACGTTATTTCATTCTATATTATAATACATACATAGGTACATGTAAATGAGATAGGGCTTTGGATCACACCTATAATTTAGGATTGACGCAACTCAACGCACGACTGTCGTTTGCTTTATATTTAATATGTCAAACAAACACATTATATTATGGTATCTATAGTATGATGAAAATGTAATATAGTAAAAAACTAATTTTTAAGAAGATTAAAAAAATGTTTGATAAATTATATGCAAAAAATTAAAAACATTATTTTCAGTATGTTCAAGTTTGCGTTCACAAATGCTAGAAATATTCTAATTTTTTAACCATATTTTAACAGAGATATGGTAATCATGCGCAGAATGGTGGATACCATATCACGTTGTATAATGTGATCTTTTAATCCAGCCATGTTTTTCTCGGTCTTCCTCTGCTTCCTCTCCCACTAACATTTACCTCATAAATTTGTTTTACCGTTCTTTCCTCACTCATTTGTTCTACATGTCCAAACCATCTCAACACACCTTTCTTAATTTTATCGATAATGCTTATCTCAGCTTTGCATTCCTTCCTTATTTCACTATTCGCACATCTATCATACATCGTTTTGTAGCACATTCTTCTGAGAGATCGCATTTCGACTGCATTCAGTCTACTTTCATCCTTCTTTTGCCAACTCCATGTTTCACTTCCATACATTAGAGTTGGCACCAGGACTCCGTTGTGCACTTCCAGTTTAGCTTCTACTGATAGGTTTTTATTTGCTATAACTGATTTCAGTGCACCATTCACTTTTCTTTAAATATTACTTGAATTATTTGATTAATATACTCAAGAATTCGTAAAATTTTAATATCGTAACATAATTTCATTCAACTCATTTAATAGCGCATATCGCAAAAGCATTTTAATAGTTTGTCACGTGTATGATAGCTCTTTGTATCATATATATACAGAGTGGAACAAAAATATGTTGTTAGGAAAGTATAATATATATGAGTTAGGAAAGAACGGTAAAACAAATATTTGAGGCGAATGTAGTTGGAAAAAGAAGAGGAGGAAGACCGAGAAAAACAAGACTCGATCAGGCAAGTCAAATACTTGAAAGCGGCCAGGTTAGGAGTCGAAATAATCGGCGGGTATGTATGAGGAGATGAATAAATGTACATTTAAGAGGCGAAGATTGTTTCTAAAGACAGCATGGTATGGCGCTCTTTTCTCTCTGCCTACCCCTGCGGAAAGCGGTGTGATGGTTAGTTAATAAGTTAGTAAACTAAGCAAAAAATATTACTATTTTGAAAACTTTATAAAATTAAAGAACTTTGTTTTAACCACTTTTATTTATTTATTTTATTATTAGTACACTTTAACCAACCAGTTTCGACAAAACCTTGTCATCATCAGAGATTATTAAATTCTAAATCATTAAAATACTCATAGTTAGTTACATTCCCTTACCAAAAACTTCCACACACTCCGTAAACCATATGAAAATATGATTTAAAAAATACGATTTAAAAATATGATTTAAAACCTTCAAAATGCCCAATTTATTAATATTATAAAATGTGCCACTTGCACATGCAGATACTTTTATCTGCGAAAAACATTCAAGAAATTCTTATTTTGGTTTGTATCATGACTTTTATTCGTTCTGTATATGATGTACATACCTTTGGCTGATATAATCTTCTCATACTGGGAGGAAGGCCTACTAAATATTCACTCGTTCACAATAATGCTGGAACAATACATTTGGACTGAATACGGAACTTAGTTTGCTGTTGTACGTGCATCATTTCACATTCTTCAGAGACATTTGCTATGGGCGGTACTGCACGTTTGTTGAGCATTATTCCAATGCGATTTTCTCGGGAATCTCAATCCCATGTAACTTATTTTTTAGTCTCGAAGCTGTCAACTCTATGGCTTTTTTTTATTTCTGTATCATTTACGTATTCGTCATAATGAATAATTTACATACAAAACACATCAGGTATAATCAAATACTTGAAAGTGGTCAGGTTAGGAGTCGTAATAATCGGCGGGTATGTATGAGGAGAAGCATGAACGTGGAAGAGGCGAAGAATGTTTGCAAAGACAGAGTGTTGTGGCGTTCTATTCTCTCTGCCTACCCCTGTGGAGAAGCAGCGTGACGGTAAGTTAGTTAGTTAGTCGAAACACATTTCTAAAATAAAATTATATCAAATTGTAATTAAAACCTTAACCATAACGTGTAATTATTATTATATGTAATATAATACTTAAACTCAGGGCTTTTTTTAAAACAAAAAGGTCCTAGAACTCACTTCATGACTATAATCATATAAATATATGTAGATTGTAATTATGTACATTAGTGTCGGTTGTACTAATGTATGGAAGCGAAACATGGAACTGGCAAAGGAAGGATGAAAGCAGAGTGAACGCTGTTGAAATGCGCTCCCTCAGTGTGGAAAATCATTGTATGACAGAATTAAAAACAACGATATAAGAAAGGAATGTAAGGCTGAACGAAGAATAATTGAAATGATTACGAAGAGTTCTTTGCGGTGGTATGGACGTGTGGAGCGAATGGATAGCGAGAGAATGACTAAGAAAATATATGTGGCGAATGTGAGAGGGAAAACAGAACGTGGACGACCGAAAAAGTCTTGGCACGATCAGATCAATCAGAACCTAAAATCTGGCGGTGTCAAAAGTCTGCGTAATCGGAGGGCGTGTATGACTAGATGTATGGATGTGAAGGAGGCGAGGAGTGTATGTCAGGACAGAAGAGTGTGGCGTTCCATCCTCTCTGCCTACCCCTGCGGGAAACGGCGTGATGGTAGTAGTAGTAGTAGTAATTATGTAAATGCAAGCATTGTTTCGTGTAATTGATTTTGAAAATAAAAAAAAACTGTGCTTAAACTCATTCAATTGAAATTCATTTTGTCAGAAAAAAATACAAAATGATAGTTTTTAACCCCTGTCTTGTTGTGTATATAGCACAGAATTTTGTCTAGCGTCACACTAGTCTGATGATATCGGTTTCGACGAAATCTGGTTGCTGGTGAAATAAAATTTATGACAAAAAAAACTATTTACATAGTTGTTATTTTATTATATGAATGAATGAATCAAATAACTTTAAAAAAAGGTTGTAGAACATTAATATATATAAATATATATATGCACACACGCGTATACTTATTTGCGTATCAATAGTTGTTTATGGTTTGGACATGTGATTCGAATGAGTGAAGAGTGTTTAATATGTAATAAAAGCTAAAAAAATAAATAAATTATAAAAGTGCACATTTTTTTTCGGAAAACATTCAAATATGAATCTAATAAGATAACTATGTAAGAAAAATAAAATTATGTTTAATATTTTTATATTTTAAAAATACGTGTTATAAAAAATATATCATAATATTTTCAAATGGTAATGCCCAATTTTAATAGAATAAATTAATAAGATAACCATTTATGAAAAATCATTCGGTGGATTTATCGATATTTGGGAAGTATAAAAATAAACTTCTCACTGATTTTTATACATCTTATAAATGCGTGTTATGAAAAATATTATAAGACATTTAATTATATTCGTTAGTAAATGTTTATCAAATGTTCTTTTATTACAGATTATACAGCTAACTTAAACGCATTTTTTTAATTACCTAACATCCAAGTGACTCTGAAATCTTGCTACATTTTATGCAACATCGCTTATCATGGCCCTACTTAGGCTTCAACTTCATAAGTTTTATAGCCTATGCCTTCTAGAGAGTGGATTTACTCTTTATGCTGATAGTTATGCCTACTATAATTTCTTGTACCTAATTCATGACTGAGAATTCTAGGCAAAAACACTTCTTACACAGATTTTTTCATTCATGATTTACCGAGCTTGTTGACAAGTACCGTATTCATGCAGGTGAATTAATATTACTTTGAATTTAAGCAATTTCCTCATATTAAAATATTTAATACATCATAAATAATAATAATCCTCCTGAATACACGTGTAAGGAAGATTTTGTTTAAGATTCTAAATAAACATACGAGTAAATATGAGATTTCTGGAAATTAATGATAAAAGCAAAAGAAGAAAAAACAATTCAGGAGATATTTTCCTGATTTGGCGTTGCTTTGTGATTTTCGTTTAATATCAATTCCAATATGACCTTTATAAGTTTCACGTGTTTTAAACGAATACAGTTTTGACACAAAATTGTTTTTTGAATGAACTCTTCGTATGCATACATATATTTATTTAAAAATCCAGTTTTTTTTTCACTGGGGTTGTTTTTACATTTTTGACATCTCAACATAGATGAAGAATAAAGAATTCTCGGTATTTACATGGCTTATGATCTGTCTTATGATATGATCTGTCTTATTTACATGGCTTATGAGCTTGTGATTGTCCGCCTCCGTAGTGTAATGGTCAGCATGCTCGCCTAACGTTCTGGAGGTCCCGGGTTCGATTCCCAGGGGGGTTTAATAAATATAAGTGATTTTTTCACTCTAATATTTATTCAATATTACACTGGACTGGTACCTGGAGTGAAGGGCTGATCACCTTTCCTTCATGTGTAATCGATCGAGATAACACTGCGTTTATATGAAGCAGTGCCCTATGCACCATTGGGGTGCGATAAGGGATTTATTTATTATTATGATCTGTCACAGACTGGTTAAGTAATCACTTTACACGCGTGGAATATTCGTCATTCTACCCATGATTGACCACCACAAAACTCAAATTCTAGTAATCCTACATATATCATTAGTCTCATGAGTTATTAAATTTATCATTTAACGTAAATCAATCCTGTATCGACATCAACCATGTTATATTCATTTCCATATTATGAACATTTGAATCTTCTTATAGAATGTTGATTCATAAAATTTAGTTTACCAAACTCAAATTTTAATTTCATAGTTAAAATTAATTTATATAAATTTAATTTAATTTAAAATTTCATTTCCATTTATATTCATACAAAATCGCTTATATAATACTCAAAACCTATTTATATATTAGGTAAATTACATAGATACATAATATGCAGGCTATAAACTGTTTAATTAATCAGTTCAATTTATAATTTAAGTTTTATTTGGTAATTACCATTATTTCTTAAAATCAATAGTAACCCATGTTTCAATGCATTCCGAATCATTTTTAAACACAGTGTTTCAAAATACGAAAATTAAAATGATGCAGAATGCATCGACACGCGTGTCTTAATACATTTTAAGAATGATTAAAGAAAACACTTCGTTTTTTACCACTTGAGTTTTATTATAGACTACATGTTTCAGAAGTTAAACTTCCATCATTCAGGTATGTATAGTTATTATACAGACCTGAATGATGGAAGTTTAACTTCTGAAACATGTAGTCTATAATAAAACTCAAGTGGTAAAAAACGAAGTGTTTTCTTTAATCATTGTAACATGTCTTACCACAACGTTAATGCCGAAACAATAAATAAAATAGATTTTAAGAAAATGAGGTATTTACTTTGTTCAATTCAACTTAAAAATTGATGTATTTTACCACGAAGTGACCAATAAATTAAATTAATCAGTTTCAATATATTTATAATTGTGATTTAATAATTATCACGAGTACTTTATATAATTACCACTTCAAGCTTAAGACTAGTCAAATGGGGTCTCTAAAGGCGTGGGTTTGAAATATGACAGTTGGGCTTTTGAACGAAATAAAATGATTATAGGGACTTTGATGGGGTATGGCCATTGGTTTAACAGGCCATTTAAGTCATAAATTTTTACCCTTTGGCTAGGTACCTACATATTAACTAACTAATGATGTCTAAAAGGACCTAATAAACACCCCACTCTAAAAGATGGGCAATAAAATGTAAAAAGGGCAGATATTCATATGTGTGTAGTTTGTTACATCATTATAAAATTTGAGACAAGATTGTATATGAATATCTAAAAGGACACGTTATATATAAACATAAAAATTTAATGTGAGAGTCAGAGAAGTGATGATGGAGATTTTACACCAGGAAATAAATAAAAACTTTGAACCTGGTCATATCAAGAGTCTACGTAACCCAAGGTATGTACATATAACTAGATGTATGAAACAGAGTAAGTTAAGACTCATCAGGATTCTGTAAAGATTATAAAGTCAGTTGTTGGATATGTCCCAATATAATATTAGGTACGAAATGATCTCAAATTTGGGAAATTTTGAACAAAAAAATAATGTACCAAATGGCATATTTTATTATTGTTTCGGCATTAACATTGTGGAAAGACATATTACAATGATTAAGGAAATACTTGTTATTCAGACCTGACGATGGAAGTTTAGCTTCCAAAACTAGTAGTCTTTAATAAAACTCAAGTGGTATAAAAACAAGTGTTTCCTTAATCATTGTACTAAATGGCAATTAAACACCTGAATTAAGCAACTATCTGATGTATTTTGTACATTAACGTATAGAACTCCGATAGCCAATATTCTGGCTTTTGAACGTTTGGTTGCTAGCTCCGATAGCCAATATAGTGGCTTTCCCGAGCGGTAACTTTGAACCTTGGTTTTCCCCATTTACCGATAACATTCTGTGTCTTTTATTTCACAATGGTGTACATAAAGGTTTAAATATTCCCTTAAATGTTTTAATATTTAAAATACATTAAAGGATTAGCTTATATATTTTTTCTTAGAATTTGGTAGTTTTTGGACTGCTTCGTATATTTCTGTGTGCCGTTTTATTTGGTCAGTCTGTATCGGTACATTGTTCGCGGCGGAGCTCCTCCTACTGTGGTGACCATTATTCTGTGAACTTTTCAAAACTAAAACTATTGTTTTTTTTAAATATATTTTTATCACCATGGATCGATTTAAAGAATGTTCGGCAGAAAGTAAGGAAAACGAAGTGTTTAGTAATATTAGCGAACATAGTGAAATTGTAAATCAAAGTGTTAATAATATTGAATCTTCCTTGAATAATGCTTGTGAAAATATTGAAGACTTCCAACCTGACTGTGACTGTAATGATGACCTTTTGATATTTGATAATGTTGACTCTATTGTAAATAATTCTATGTTAAATGATAACGACTCAGATATTGGAAGTGATATGCAAGTGCGACCAAGTATAAGAAGGCGAGCTGTTTTTTCAGAAAGTGATACAAACAGTGCTAACTGGGAAATTTTAAGTAATATATTTATAACCAAAAGTGTATGATTTTTCCATTGGTAGAAGACGCGTTGGTCCTAATATTCCAGCAAATTGTAATGAGCCTCTAGACTCAAACAAACCAAATAAATAGGGAATCAGGATATACATTTTGGTGGATTCGGGATCTGGTTATATTTATTCATTTATTCCATATTATGGTGCCGTAACCACAAATAGCTTAATTAGACCTGATCTCCCATTTACTTCAACAATTGTTTTGCACCTTTACAACAATTTACTAATCTCCATTCCTGAAGCTGAAGGCTATCATATGTTAACTGACAGGCTATATACAAGCCTGCAATTAGGAGAAGAATTGATTAAGTTAAACACTCATTTAACAGGCACAATAATGACTACTAGAAGGCATATCCCATTGCCAATAAAAATGCAAAATTGAAGTCTGGTGAATCAAGAGAATAGTAACATTATATACTAATCACTATTCAAATGATTATAAAACAGTTAGATAATTAAACCGAATATGGTTATAAATTACACCAAACAAATGGGACGTCTGGATACTACAGACCAGTATATTGCCACCTACCCATTTTTGAGAAAAACTCTGAAATGGTGGCGAAAATTATTTTTTTGGGGTCTTGAAGTTTCCGTTGTTAACTCATACATTTTATATAAGGAAAAATAAAATCAAACAAACTTAAAACTTATGACACATCTTGAATTTGTTGACAAACTTATCAATCAATTAGTCGAAAATCACAGAGGAGGATTAAACTGTACAAAAGGCAGACACTGTCTCGATCCAGAACAAAGATTGGATGGAAAATTACACATTATAATATCGACCTCAAAATGAAAAAAAAATGTCGTGAGTGTATAGTGTGTTCGGATAAAAAACAACGAAAAAAGACCATATACTTTTGTAAAACTTGTGACAGCAAACCTGCTATGTGCGTTGGAGAGTGTTTTGAAAAATATCATGCCTTAAAATTTTATAAGTGATTAAATTAAGTATAGTGTTAAGTTATATACATTTATAGTGTTAAGTTATATAAATAAAAGTTAGAATTTTTTATTTTTATATATTTTTTAATTTGCTAAAAAGTATTTATACTTGTCTCTTCAAAAACACCGTGTACCTGGAAAGATTCTTTCACATGCCTGCTCCGCCTATTGATACGTCAATCTGTTGTTTTCGGTGCCATATTCAAGTAAGTAACATGTAATAACCCAAAACTAGAGCCAATGAGTTGTTTGGAGGATAGATATTCCCGGAATACAAAGAGCTAATAAACAATTGATTTACAACCTCGGACCCAAACGCCCGGACTCGCAATAGAGTGGTCACAAAAACATCGTTGCAAATATATTTCAAATGTTTCTAACAACAAAAAACAAAAAAGACGCTTCTTTTACAAAATAAGTACCTTTAAATTTTGAAGAAATATATTCCTCGTCATATTTAAATGGTTTAGTAATTACATTGATTTAAAAAAACTGTGTTTAGTGACTTTCTTCGAATAATGTCGTTCTAATATGTTATCGCGTTACAATGGTTACCCCACACTAGAAACAGGTTGTCTCAAAAGAATGAGTGACATAATAATATTTTTTTATCTTTAAAGGAAATTATGTTCACTTTTTTCAACCCCAGAGTAGACTACTGGTCGTAAGTAAATCCAACAGGAGTGCAAAGTGTTAAAGTAGTGTTTTTAAAAGTGATATTACACAAAGTGGACGAAGAATGATAAGGAGAGTGTTTTGTAACCATCTGATGATTCATATGGTGATTTATCACGAAATCGGCAGTATATAAATTATCCAATAAATAAAAATATAATTTTATACTTATCTTTGACTCTTATTCGTACCCAATGGTGCATCGTATCCACACACCGTTATCTTGATCGTCATTTATAAGAAGGCAAGGTGAGGATCAGTTTAGCGTTTCAGGTACCAGTATAGCGTGATATTAAATAAATTGATAAAATCGTTTCATCACTTGAAAATATCACATACATTTACTTGTATATAGTAAAAATCATTTAATTTAATTATACGATGATAGAACGAAGACAAGTTATACGATGGGGTAGCGTTTTTTGTATTGCTTTTCGATTTGTTAAATATAATATAAATATAATGAGATTTATGGAGTAAACTGAATAAAGGTGTTATTTTGATGTAATTTTTGGCTTTTCATAATGTATTCCGTAAACACGAGTGAACAAATATTGTTGGATGTAGTTTATTGTTCAGCAATTTACCCAAAACACACAAGCTTCAACACGTGTCTAGATTCCGGACACATGCGCTATTATGAGTTACGAGGATATGGTATGTGAAATGTTTACTTATTAAACAAGTCATATATCACTGTTGGTCAAGTGCCATTGAAGAATTTTTGGTTAGCGTCTCTTTCCGAGTGTCCGGCTGCCGTGCAAAGAGCTGGCTCTGTCGTTTGGAAGTTTTATTGCCTTTGATATTCTATACACCCCAATATAATATTTGAAGGGCAACACCACAACAGGACTATATAATAATAAAATTTATTCTTTGTCACGTTTTTTTTGTGCGTCGGTGCCTGCGTTACAAGCCAAAAATTGAAATATTATGAATGTGGTAAACCAAGTACCTACGCAAGTAAGTACCTACCTAAAATAAATATCTAATTCATATTTTAAAACACTGATTTTGAGGGTCTACTGAGTTGAATATTTTATATAAAAATAATAAAAATGAAATTCGTGACAGTAGTTTCGCATTGTTAGGGCGTTGTCAAATTACTGATGCCTTGTTAAAGAGTAATTTCATAATGCTTTAATAAGGCGAAGCAATTGCCAAGAATTTAAAATTTAATAATAAAATAAAATAAATTGTTATTTAGTAGACCCTAAAAGTGAATGTTTGATTGTTACATTTAAAATAAAAATTTTGAAGCTACAAATTAAACTCTTAATCAATAAATCTATCCATTTTTAATTTCCATTTGTTCGCCTTCATAGTGTAGTGGTTACAGCGTTTGGCTACCATGCTGGATATCCCAGGTTTGGTAACATCCTTTTTACTATAATATACACTTATTTTCGGAACTGAATTGAAATGAACTGATATAAATATCAAAATTTATGAAACACCTGTAATTATATTACGAATACATCAAAACCATAAGATAAAAACGCCGAAATATATAGAATAATATCAAATAGTATGCATACGGTATTATTCTATGTTTTTCTATCTCATTTAGTATTTTTTTTATATTCTAAATAAAATTATACAACCCACTCCCGTTATACGTAAACTAAAAAATGAACAGTACTTTTTATTAAAGAACTGTTAATAATTGGATAATGGAAGTGTATATATTCGAAAGGTATCGTGTCATTCGTGTTTCAATAATTATGGTGTTTTAAAAACACACGTTTTGCATCAATATTTACTTTGTGATTATGCATTTTAACATTTAACATTCGTTTGTAGATAAAATGTCTAAACGTGTTTTGAACAATAAAGAGTTAAAAAGATGTACAAATGTATTTTAATATAAACCCTTGAAGTAGAAAATTATGAAAATGGCGGTGTATAAATTATCCAAAATTGTTATAATAAAGCGTTAGAAACGTATTAAATTTGTCTTTTTATATTATAATGAAATATTTTAATGTATTTAAATCTAATCACGGATTGATCAATGAAATTTACCCGATGGTCGTTTATATGTGAGTATAAAATAGATTGGTGTATTCAGTACTTAAATCGCTTCATTTAAGAAAATAAATAATACTTTCAGAGACGTAATCTTGATTTGTGGATACGTTAGTCTTTTAGGAATACAAAGTCGCCGTAACTATGGACATTATTAAGATGTGAACCATAATACTTCGTGACCAACAGAACCGCGTATTATAATAACAAAGGAATCCCGTACAAACAGCTTTGTCGATCCCGATAGAAGATGCCTGACCGACCAATTTCAGTAATTTACAGTGGAATCGTTTAATTTGCATATTCATTTAAATATTTTAAATGCGGCCGAACACATATCAAACATTCAAATGGATGTTTTGAACTCGGATGACGGTATGTGACATGTGAATACCTTGGGCAAACAGTTTCATAAATCTAGCGCTAAACAGCATTCTTAGGCTCGTCGCTTTACTCACCAAAGTTAAACTCCAGACCCGAGTTAACCATAAGGAGCTTATTCGTCTCGAGCTCCGGGTGATAGTCGAACCGGAGCTTAACAAATGGAGCATTGTTGACTTTTCACAAAGCGAGGCACCTGCTAAGGGCTCCGGAATGGTATTAGCGGAGACCCACACCCTAATATATTTATTTTCAAACTCGACCATGACTAAATCTTATTTACGACTCCATATTCTTCGATCATAATACCCAGGACGTTTTATTATTTGAACATGAGATCCGGTGGTAGCGACATTGTCATTTTAGTGCAACCGTAAATTAGTCTCGGGTTTTCGGGTAATTTATCTCTCCTTTTGGCAATTTGGCTCTGCAATCCTTTGTCTTCAATGTTTGTTGACATCTGAGATGTGTCTTCCTCCGTAGTATACATAAACAAACATTGCCGATGGTAAAAATGCCGACGTTAAAATTTTTGCGCCGTCATGCATTTCGTCACACTGGTTTATCTTGTTAAATACTGTAAATTAGTATAAATGAATGGAATACATCCTTTCATCCATTACTGCTACTACCATTTCTTACATCACAGAGCTAGGAGCGAGAATAGTATGGTACACTCTACATCCATACATCCAGGCATACTACATTTATTATGAAGACTTATGATACGACCAGATTTTAAATTCTGATTGATTAAAGTATTTTTTTGGCCATCCTTATTCTATTCACTGATTCACGTTTGACAAATATACTGTCATCCGTTCGCTTTAAATGTCCAAACCACATAAAGAATCTCATCTTTTGAACTATCCCTAATACAGCCTAACATTATTTTATAATTAACGCATTCGTGGAAGCCCAGATGTAACAGGCATCAATAGTAAGGTCAAGGATAGGCAAATAGGACGCAGAGAGCCTGCTCTTATTGTGATCCCGGTAATCACTATGGATCTTCCTCGAAAGACATCTGTAGCAAGAGCAAAGAGTTCATGGATGCTGCAGAAAGAAAATAGGATTCGAAGGTAAGACCTAGGAGGCGTTATCCAAGATAGAAGGACATATAATCTGAGGAAAGCTGACTCCAACAGTCTGCAAAGACGATAAGTTGAGATGGACCTTGGAAAAAGAAGAATAAGAAGTTTTTTTGTCATATCTTTTTTTTTTTAAATAATGTATCCTCGCTGGTGTTTCCAGTACGGAGGGAACATTTTACAATATTTTTTATTAAATCATACTCGTATTAAACATTGTTGAATTCGTTTTCGAGATTTTTATTAATCGAATATTGGTGACCTTTTTTCGCTCTATGAGGCATTCGAAACGTTACAAATAATTTAATATATTATTCTGTTTAAAATACATGATACCTGATTAATTTAAAAGTTATTTAATAAAAAAAAGTTAATGTAAACATCAAGTCAGTGAATGATTTTGTTTGTGTAAAAAATGATGCTCACAAGCAATTCAATATCAAATAGATAACATGACATCTTCCGGAGCATGAATAATAAACAATCCACTGGTCGGGGGCGGTTACATGAATTGAAACTATTGTTAAGTATAGTCCCGTCCCGATATGTTAGCCTTGTCATTCAATACTCGACGCAACTTTGTAACGTAAAATGAAGTTTACTTTCAGCTTAGTAATTTACCCGTACCAGTTTGATGACCGTATAATTTTTTTAAATAATTGATGGAACAATTTTTTGAAAAAAAAAAAAAAAAAACTTTTATACAAAAAACATATAGCTCACTCCTTTCAACAACGTCATATATCAAAAATCGTTAATTTTTAGTTGTGCATGATTTCGGAATGCCCAGAAAATGAACTATATCCCAGCAAAAGCGGCATATTTTTTACATATTTACCCGCTACAGGGCATAGTGTTGTTTTTGCGTTTTGAAGAAAAGGTATTGTTTAAATATCTTTTAAAATTAACTATATATTTTTCAAATGGAGAAAAAAGAGTCATGTTTTATCTACCAAGATCTTTTGCACAGTAAAAAGTTCAATAAGTGGTTTATATTTATTTTTAATATTTTTTTTTATATATTTTTAACCTTTAAAAACTCTCCTGAAAAAAAGTTTTTTGATATATGACGTTGTTGAAAGGAGTGCGCGATATGTAGGTATCTAAGAATAGAATTTGTCTCTTTTAAGATTAACTATTTTTAATTAAGATATTTATGAAAAACTTTTCAGATATAAGAATATTTTTCATGTATTAAACTTAAAAATAAAACAGTGAAATTCTTTTCATTCATTTAATGTTATCATTTCATTTCACATGTATAAGCATAATTATTTTTCTTCACTATAAATCACTAAGTTTAATCTTTATCATATGCTTGATTGTCAAAAATACTATCCACTGTATGACGAAGAAGGACAAACAATAAATTGTGTGTTTATGCGTGTGTGTGTGTAGTCCACCTCTATATTATGGTAGTGGTAACCGCGTTAGGCTACAATACTAGAGGTCCCGGGTTAGATTACCAGCGGAGTGAAAATAAGTACGATGGTTATATTTACTGTAATAATGATTTAATATTACCCTCAACTGGTATCTGAGGCGTTTGACTAATAACATTGCCTTCATAATATTAACGATAGCTTTAATATTGCGTTGTATGTGTATACATAATAATATAAGAATAAAATCTAAAAATGGTTAAATAAAGTTTAACTATCTTTTTTGAAAAGGTTCATGTACTTTGGTCCTCCATTGTTTAATTCTAAAAGATACATCATGTATTTTCTTAATTAATATCATGTTTCAGCAAAATATGTTAATAACGACCTTTTGATATCCTAAATTCTGATAACTAAGATCCGAGGAATGTAAAGAACAAATCTGCGAGATTTCTTAGTAAGTTGGTATGAAAGTGTGTAATCGAGTTAATTTTGAAAATAGCATTCTCTTAAAGTGCTTAAAGTTATTTCCAATAAATATTTTACATTCTCCTACTTACCATTATTTCTCAACTTCTTTCCTTCTCCATTCCCCTCCGAATTTACTGATTTCACTCGTTCATTAAAATTCACCCATCCTTTAATTAAATATCTTGCATATCTTGATAATTACGATATTATTTGGTACAATAAATAAATACATATTTTTTAACTTTCAAAAGCTTCAAATAGTATTTAGTAAAATGTATTTTATTTTCTCAAATTTTTGAGTGTGTCCAAAAACTTGTTAACAAATCTTTGTTTCTTCACTTAACCAGCCTATAAGGGCCTATGACCCAGTAAATTCCCAGACTAACGCATTCTTCTTCATCTATGTTAAGATGTCAAAATATTATATTGTCCGCCTCTGTAGTGTAATGGTCAGCACGCTCGGCCACCGTTCTGGAGGTCCCGGGTTCGATTCCCAGGGGGGTCAAATAAATATAAGTGATTTTTTCACTGTAAAATTTATTCAATATTACCCTGGACTGGTACCTGAAGCGGAGGGTTGATCACCTTTCCTTCGTGTGTAAACGATCAAGATAACACTGTGTTCATATGTATGAAGCAGTGCCCTATGCACCATTGGGGTGCGGATAAGGGTTTTATTATTATTTATTATTAATAATTTGTACAAAGATTTTAGGGATTTTTGTTTTGTTTGACACAGAGTTGATTGCTACTATAAATAATTTTAAAAGGCTAAATTTATGCGTAGTACTTTTCTTTATTGATGAATTTAAACGGTTTGGGAATAGTGATACTTTTTAACAAAAATTATGTAAGAGATTAACATGAATTGGCAGTCATACGCAGTTTCAAGTCTTATTTTTATTTACAAACCAAATATTTTTTTATACTATTTATTTGATATCTCATCAAAGATAAAGTAGAATACGGAAGTCTGGGCGTTTCCGGGGCTTACGACCGTCATAGTGTGGTTTAAGTGATCACTTTACACACGTCTTTACACATGATTAACAACCACACTACTCAAATTCATTGAAGTTATATAGATATACATAAAGATATTGTTCAAATTCAAAACATAGTGCGTTAATTCACTAGAATTTTACTAGCGACATCTATGGTGAGATGATGGAGCTTTTTATGGAGCAAAAACTCTTTCATTTGTATGTGAGGACCGAATCATGAATTACTATCACATACATGAGATACGCTAGAAAATGTCCTTCATGTGTTTGGAAACACTCAAAATATTGTAAATATTTTTTTAAAGAAGAAAAATGCAATTTATAAATGCGTTTAGCTTGAACATTTAAAAGATTGTGACCCCAACACAAAGTATTGTACTTTATGTGAGTACTGAAGCCACACATATTTGTGGCGAGCTGTAGAGGCGGTAACAAGCTTTTTACGTTGCCTTATAAGCACGATGACTCTCGCTGAGTCTATTTTGAAAGTCATCGAGTTCTTAACTTCACGTCCGAAGAATCATGAGATATGACATTTTAATATTAGTACACGGTGATCAAACACTATCTTGTACTATTATATATTGTACATAGGTATGGAGTGCTTTCTACCGGAGATCTACTTTGTATATCGTATCGTTGCTAGCCATAAGCTTAATATTATGTTAAATAAATATTTGAATTATATATAGTAGGTAGGTACATACGTGTATCAAATATAAACATTAAAAAAAATATATATATATATATATATATATATATATATATATATATATATATATATATATATATATATATATATATATATATATATATATATATATATATATATATATATACATATATATATATATATATAAGCCTAAGATGCTTATTATTAGAAATAGGTATCAAATTGTGGTGGAGTGGGCTCGAACCGAGAATCTCTGACTCAAGAGTCCGCGATACTAACCACGGGACCACAACCCGGCACATCAATGACAAATTGACGGTGATCGATATTGTAAATTTGTAAAATAGCGAATATTGTATTTTTTTTTAATTCAGCCTTTGGCACTGGAAACTAGGTGAGGGTACATTGTTGTAATTTAAAATTATGTGCATAATGAAATTTAATAAATATATAAATATAAATATAATGAAAATAAATAAATAGAAAAACAATAAATAAAAAGTGTGAATTTTCAACAACATCATTTCTTACTTAAATGCCGATTTCAAAAATAGTAAAAAAAATGAGAGATGAACTAGAATGGTTATCTGTAAGAAGAAGACTTAAATTTAATGTGTTGATATTTATACATAAATTTTTTCACGATAAATTACCAAAATATTTTAAGGATAAAGTTGTCTTAAACAAAAATTGTCATGAATATGCTACTAGACAAAAGGATAAAATAAGACTACCATTATTGAAAAGAGCTGAGTCGCAAAATTGCTTGATGTATAAGGGTTTAAAAATGTATGATGAGATGCCTGAATGTATGAAGAATGAAAAATGTCTGAAAGAATTTAAAAATAAATGTCTAAGTTACTGTAAGGAAATGTAAATATATAAAGATGATGTAAATGTATATAATAGTTTATATTAGTTTTAATATAAGCTAACTTAAGAAATAAATAATAAAAAATAAAAAAAT
Source organism: Brachycentrus maculatus (assembly GCF_059751285.1). Taxonomy (NCBI): domain Eukaryota; kingdom Metazoa; phylum Arthropoda; class Insecta; order Trichoptera; family Brachycentridae; genus Brachycentrus; species Brachycentrus maculatus. Next base: position 620,518 of record NW_028280959.1, on the reverse strand, counting down.
AATTTGTGTTTGTGAGATATAATATTATTTTCTAATCTGTGCCAATTCCGTGTATCGATAAAAAAAGTAATATCATCGATTTAAAATGGTTCGGTCCGTTTTCGTGCTGTTAGCTACAGATCAAAGTAATTATTTTTACCTATTCGTGTCTCAGTAATCTGAAGGAGTTTATTGCGATATATTATTAAGGATTAAATTGCCGGCCGCGTACTTTAAACGGTGTCTCAAAACGAACGGATTATTTTTCTTAAATCATTCAAATTATATGGAACTCGCCCTAATTCAAAATTTAAATGATTCAATATATATCTGGACTAATAATTTTATCGTGATTCAAAGCATAAAATTTTGGGAAACGATTTGGATGGGCGTTAATACTAAGAAATATCCCATCCGAATATCAAATTAATATATGATATAGAAGGAATCAATGGCACGCAAATGCATTGTTTTTTTATTTCTTTTTTATTAAAATACTAGCTGCATCCAGACACCCATTGCTGTGGCACAGCCTAGTCAAATAAAATAAAATATACACATTTCCAACACACGTTCTATACAAAAATGCTATGTCCCCCATTGAAAGTGTTGCTGTAACATTCAACAGATGGCACTGCCACTGGGATAAAATAAATACTTACTGGATATTTAAAAAAAATACTAAGTATAAAAGCAATCTATGAATTACTTCTATAATGTTTTAAATGTTTTAGAATTTAATAAACCCTGATGATGACAAGGATCTTATCGAAACCGGTAGGTTAAAGTGAACTAATAATTAAAAATGTGGTTAAAACAAAGTTGTTAAATTTTATTAAGTTTATAAAATGTGCCACAAAGTATCTACGAAAACATTCAAGAAACCTATGTAGATGTTACTTTAAGAGATTTAAGATTTTGAACAAACAAATTTTACATGATGAATGAATTCTAGCGAGTATTGGAATCAAAGGTTATGGTGTTACATAACAAACCCCTTATTTGCTTTGGCCGATACAAATGTATGGTTTTATCCGCTCATCGCTTGTTTCGTTTCGGCATTCCGATAGCGAAACGTTTGACGTTTTAATAAACGATTTTTATTAACGTCGTGACGCGATGTTCGATCTTTTGATGACTTCATTTCGAATGCTTATGGACCATTTCATTTGCGGTATACTACTCAACGCCGTAAGTGTCCTGCAGTAAAACGTGGTAAGCAACGATAAAAATGAAAAATCACCTCGAGGGCGCTTTATTACAATTTAAACTAATTTAAACACTTTAAACTTTGAACGACAATTGTAAATTATTAATTTTCATATTAATATATAGCAGAATGATATAGAATACTAGAGTCGAAATAATTGGCGGATATGAATGAGTAGTGTGGCGTTCTATTCTCTCTGCCTACCCCTGTAGAGAAGCGGCGTGATGGCTAGTTGGTTAGTTTATTTAAAATAAAATGCAAAAAAGGAATTTGTAAAAGCAAATTATTAATGAATGCTTTATCAGTACCTATTTGAATTTGTATGTATTTTGAAATTTTCTAATTTGTTCATGACTTGCCATTTGTATGTGACTGAGTATGTAAAGCTAACCCTTTGTACGTGAAACTAATCACTCATATTACTTTATAAAAAACACAACACTTTGATTTTCTTCGAGTTTCGATAAGAACTGTATCATCATCAGGGTTATACATATACATGTTTAACCCAGATGATGACAAGGTCGAAACCGGTTGGAGAAAAAAAGTACCAATAAAAAGTAGTTAAAAACGAAGGTGTTTTATTTTATAATGTTTATAAAATGTGCACAAAGTATCTGCAAAAAACACAAATCATTGTTATTATATCAAAATAAATGTATTATTTTAAAACTAAAAATCGTTAATGTCGATACCGTGTTTTACATTATGATAGTGGAAAGGCCAAAGCGATGAAGTGCCGTCGATATTAATGATTGCTGCGTTTAAAGGTAATAAAATTTCTTTGTGTTTATATTAATAGCGAAATTATTGCACAAGAAATTGACCAAGTGATTGTGGGAACCTGACAAAACCTCGCATGCGGCAATACCGAAATAACCTTTTATTTCATCCCATTTATAAAAATATCAACATTTATCTACAGTTCACATCGACAATAATCATTATTACACACATTGCAACTAGCCCACAAAGAGCACGAATTAATCGGTTTGGTTTTTAAAGAAAGGAGATTCTGGTTTACGATCGACTTCACAGAGAGTTATTGTTATTTTAATATCCAAAATATGGTTTTAGAGCCATTGTTTCATTTTACAGCGCGATAATCCGTAACATTTACTATCTTTAGCTAAATATCTTCCAGCGTCTGAATAACAATAGTGCAAAATTATCTACATACATTTTTTTCGATACATTTGTTTGTGGTTTGATAACCATCATCAAACATTACGTTTTTCTGTGCATATATTAATTCCAATATGTTTTAACTATATTACTAAGTATGTTAAACGAAAGATAACACATACCTCGGTTTGAAGCTATAAAAATATGCACGTATAGTGTGTCGAAACATGCATTAAAAACATAAATATTTTTAATATTGCATTATTTTAAGTCCTTCGTTACTTTTTTCAAACCCTTATCCGCACCTCAATGGTGCATAGGGCACTGCATCATATAAACGCAGTGTTATCTTAATCATTAACACATGAAGGAAAGGTGATCAACCCTCCGCTTCAGGTACCAGTCCAGGGTAATATTGAATAAATATTAGAGTGAAAAAAAATCACTTATATTTATTTGACCCTCCCTAGGAATCGAACCCAGGACCTCCAGTACGGTAGCCGAGCGTGCTGACCATTACACTACGAAGGCGGACAATTTTTTTTTAATCAGCATTACTTTTTTTAATCACCATTTATTCATTTATTGATTTGGCAGTCACTTTGTGGTAATATGTATCCATTTTAAATTCAAGTTTTACTTGGTAAATACTACTGCTTCTTAAAATCTATTGTCACACATGTTTCGATGTATTCAAACACCGAACAAATTCGAACAAATTTTAAGCTAAGTCTAAATTTTCAATCAGAACCTTATATCTGGTGGCGTCAAAAGTCTGCGTAAGTATGACTGAATGTATGGATGTTAAGCAAGCTAGGAGTGTATGTCAGGACAGAAGAGGGTAGCGTTCCATGCACTTTGCGTACCTCTGCGGGGAAACGGCGTGATGGTAGTAGTATATATATTATATATATATTATATATATATATGTATATATATATATATATATATATATATATATATATATATATATATATATATATATATATACATATTTCGTAATTTTTTTCTCATATTTGATGGACTGATGGAATGAGATAAAAAGCGATAAAAATTGAATGATTGCACTATAAACAATGCAATTTTTATCGTCCGACACCCCAGCAGCGGGGCGACCTGCCTTCAGTCGTGTGCAGCAATAATAAATAGTCCGACTCGGAGTCCGACGTTTCTATCACCATCGGGATGTGTGACGTCCGACGATAAATTTATTACCGGACCGCTTTTGATCGAGATTTCCGTCCGTGATTAATATCAAAAATGGCCGAGACCACTCCGGCCGATCCGTCGGTATTCCATTGTTACAACTCACTGTAATCTGTTTGTTTTTTTCGTTGTTTTATTGTTGCTTTACCCGCTCGGAATTTGATTTGTTTCGTTTTGACAGGTCAGATTGTAAGCGCTGATGTTTGATTGGTAAATAATTATCGGGAATGCAGGCATGAGGATTTTTGGGCATCGTGATTTTAATCTCCTTAAGTGTTTTCGTTCGATGATTTTTCACTTATGCTGTTTGCTCTCAGTTTGCCCGCTATTCGAGGGTCTACCAGCATATCAGTACAGTTTTATAAAGTCATCACAGCAAAGGATCGATATAAATACAACTACAACAAAATCACAAATATATAGTGTTAGGTTGTGGTCCCATGGTTAGTGTCGCAGACTCTTGAGTCAAAGTTTCTCGGTTCGAACCCACTCTATCACAATTTGATACCTATTCTAATAATAAGCCGCTAAGGATTACAGAAATAGTATGAAATTGAAATATTTATGTAAATAATAAAAAAACAAATATTACTTTCGAGTCCCATTTGTCTGACTTAAAATAGGGGCTTCCCCAGTTAGTCAAGTAGATGATTTCGTATATTTGAGATGTATGTTTTTATGTCCTTCGGCGCCCTTGCTTGCTTTCTTCGCCCCTCAACCTTTCCTTGTGTGATTAGGTAGAGAAGAGAATGTAACATTACACCAATATATATATATATATATATATATATATATATATATATATATATATATATATATATATATATATATATATATATATATATATATATATATATATATATATATATATATATATATATATATATATATATATATATATATATATATATATATATTTATATAAAAATATGTATATATATATATATATATATATATATATATATACATATATTTATTTATTTATTTTTGCACGCAATGTCCGCCTCTTCCACATTCACACATTTTTTTCTACAAACAAGCTGATTATTCCAACTCCTGACCTGACCACTTTCAAATGTTTGAAATACTTACCATTTGGAGTCATGAATATCCTGAAATGTCTATTCGCTTCAAATAATTTAATTTCTTTTCTGTATACGTTCAAATATACGAGCATGTCCTTTGCATATGCATGTATTATTATTTCCAACGTCTTCGGAAGCCTCAGTAATCAGTTAGCATGAGCTCTAAATTTCAGCTCCACGGTATAATAATTTCATTTGTCGGCTTGGAAGTAATTAAATATTAATGACTCGAATTCGTGTAGACCAAGTATTGGGAAACAAATTTCAAGCCGCTTTCCTAAGGTAGCAAAATGCCGGGAAATTGCAGCAGGAGAGTCACATTCACGTGCAAGGGAAGTTTTAATGAATCTTGATTGTGAACGCGCCTTTCAAATTCTAATTGAATACCTAAATGTTACATTTGCGAACAATTCCGCTCAAATACGTCCTCGGTGGTTGATTTGTTTATTTGTTTGTTGCTGACGTTTTGGTTTTCGTTTCAAGATGGCTTTGTATGGAACAGAATTAATAACCCTTCGAGACCGAACATCGTTTCAAAGTGAAGATTATATTTTATGAATTAATTTTTAAAAAAAACTAACCATCACGCTTCCTCACTTCAGGGGTAAGCGTAGAGAATCGAAAACAACATTCGCCTCTTCCACATCAATTCATCTGCATCATCACATATATTTCACATAAATTAAACCCTGAAGAGGGCAACAGGTTGTTGCCGAAACTAGTTGGTTAATAAAAATGTGAGTGGATCAAAACACGATGTCTTTTTATTTCTCGAAATAATATATCAATATGATCCACAAAGTTAATGCTTTCAATATTCAAAACATATTTCACATACTTTTCAATTTTTTAAATTCAAACCCTTATTCGCACCCCAGTGGTGCATAGGGCACTGCATTATACAAACACAGTTATTTTGATCACTAACACACGAAAGAAAGGTGATCAGCTCTCCGCTTCAGGTACGAGTACAGGGTAATATTGAATGAATATTAGAGTGTAAAAATCACTTATATTTATATGACCCTCCTGGAAATCGAACCCGGGACCTCCAGAACGGTAGCCGAGCGTGGCGATCATTACACATTCCAACTTCTGACCTGACCTCTTGCAAGTATTTCAAATATTAATTGTTAAATTTAACTTTAAAATTACGAAAAACTTATCCAACTTACCATCACACCTCTTCTCTGCAGAGGTAGGCAGAGATACTCGATTGCCACACTGATCTGTCTTTGCAAACAAACTTTGCATGCTTCTCCTCATACATACCCGCCAATTAATCCGACTCCTGACCTTGAACATTTTCAAGTATTTGAAGTACTTGGTCATTCCAAGTTTAACTCAGGGTTCCTCTGCATTTATTACTAACCATATTCGCCTCATATTTTTTAGTATTATTTCTTCACTCATTCGATTCACATACCCAAACCATCTCAACACACCTTCCTAAATTTATCGATAATAATCATCTCTGCCTTGCATTCTTTCTTATGTCATCATTCAAAGATCCATGAAAAAATATTATACCTACCATAAATGAAAAAAACATATATTTTTTTCAATTTTAGTTTCATATGAATATGCAAAAAAATTAAAATGTATAAAAAATTCTTAATATTTTTTTAAACTTTTATAATCTGGGTCTGAATGGGTTATCTGGATGGATTTAAATTACTTTTCTAATCTAATTTAACAGTTAAATACTGGTAAAATGTATTGCTACCGAGTCGAATAATTTGCTTTTTTGGCCGTGCAATTTGTATCCGGAAAATTAAATGATGGACTTTGCTTTATTCCGATACCCATCTTTTGGCGTGAATTTCACCGATTGATGAGATATTCTGGTACAACTTGACTATACCAGATCTTAATATCACTTTAAAGCAATTTCAGCATCAACGGGCATTTAATAATTCCTTAAAAAATAACAAATGTTCTTAAATTACGATGATATTCTAAATTATACAATTTCATTCCATTAAGTCACCCTCAAATTATTCTGTATACGCCTTAATCAAGCCTTAATCAAGCTTGTCTCTTTTACAAGGCATCAGGTTCGCGCCGCCCAGGACGACCACTGCAGACAATTCGTCGGCAGTTCTCGTCAGAACTTGGGAGGATGCAAGGGAGCTGGCAGCTGACAGAATAGCCTGGAGACAGATTGTGGACTCCATATGCTCCACCTAGGGAGTGGATATGGTTTAATTAATTAAAGTCACCCTCTCAAGCAAACTATATACATAACAAATATACGTTATAGTAATATTGTATCAAGGGTTTTTTTTATACATTAATATATTTTTCATTTTTCTTACCTGTATTTGCGTCTTATGGTGCATACAGCACTGCATCGTAAGAAAACAGAGTAATCTTGATCGCTGAATACACGAAGGAAAAGTGACCAGCCGTGCGTTACAGGAACCAGTTCAGGTTTATTTTAGATAAAATATACGATAAGTTAATATGATAAAAATATTTATTTTGACTTCCTCTGGGAATCGATTCCAGAAATTTTCAACCGAAAATAGATTATGAATAATATGGAAATCAGGGCTGATTACAGAGCTTACGACCTGACGAACATTAAAGTAAAACAAAAGTTTAACTTTAAAAAATCGTTCATATATTTTTTTGTTTACTAATAATATGACAGTGAAAAAATCACTTATATTTATTTTACCCCCCTTGGGAATCGAATCCGGGACCTCCAGAACGGTAGCCGAGCATGCTGACCATTACACTACGGAGGCGGACTATTCAATATTATTACTATTTATTATTTATTAACTATTTATTCAATATTACCCTGGACTGGTACCTGAAGCGGAGGGCTGATCACCTTTCCTTCATGTGTAAACGATCAAGATAACACTGCATTTATATGACGCAGTGTCCTATGCACCATTGGGGTGCGGATAAGGGTTTTATTATTATTATTACTAAAGGTTTTTAAATTACAATTTTAAACATTAAGTAATATTGATTTTGCCCCACTTAAGAGTTTTCATCATTTACCATTCTACCCATGATTGACGACCACACTTATCAAATTTTGGAAGTCATATTTATGATTAAATTAAAAACTTATTGAGTGTGCTATTCTTCGGCAATATCTATGGCTAAAATTCGTTAGTTTTTTTCAAAATTCTTCGTCTTTTTGTTGAGATATCAATAAAAAAAACATTAATTGATTCGGCAGTCACTTTATGGTAATATCTATTTATTTTTAATTTATGTTTTAAAATTATATGGAATGCATTGCAACACGTATCATAATAAATTTTATTTATATTTACCAAGTTAAACTATTTTTTGTTGTTGGTATGAGCGAATTTGAGCGTATGCAGAATATGTGAATAAAATTTGGAAACACTCAAAATATTGTGTAGTATTGTCACCTGTTCATGATAATCGTATTTAATCGATTATTTTTTATTGAGCCGGGGATTGAACCCGAGAATTAATTTTCGCTGTCATACAAATGCTTACAGGTACCGACAATTCAATGAGCTTCTTTATCGAGGCGTATTCCTAGAAACCGAAGCCTAGCCGAGACAGAACTAGAAATAATGATTTAACTTTTTTTACATTTTTAATTTCCCTTCCGTATTCATATGAGTCAATAGTTCCAATAAGGCCGCATGCTGCGCAACATCGCTTCAATAATTTGACTGCGGCCCAGAAATGAATTAATAAATTAAAATTATTAGAAAGGCCGTCACGGATTAACTAACATAATAGAGTCGTAATGAAATCAGCCGGGGATTCGAACGCGCGATCATTGTGTCCGGGGATAGCATGGGATCTGACGACTCGGCTACCAATACGAGTGACCAGTAGAAGACGAAGGAAAAAAATATCTTTTTAGATGGTTTGCAAATTTGTACTGCATTATGCATTCGTATGACTTTGGCTGAAACATATGGCGTGTCCAAATTTCTAATGATTGATTGATAAATTTAAGAATTTTGAAAAAAATAACCAACATGCTGCTTCTCCATAGGGATAGGCGGAGAGAATAGAAGGCCACATCAATCTGTCGTTGCAAACAATATTCGCCTCTTTCACTTTAATGCATTTCCTCATACATACCCGTTAATTATTTCTTCTCCTTACCTGAACACTTTCAAGTATTTGAAAAACTTGATAATGCCATGTTTTCCCCTAGCTTTCTATGCTTCTATTACCAAACACATTCGTCTAAAAATATTCTTAAACTGTTCTTTATTACTTATTTGATTCACATGCTGAAACCATGTCAATACACCTTTCTCAATTTTAACGATAATGCTTATCTCAGCATTGCATTCTTCCCATATATCACTATTTGAACATACTCGTATATCATACATAGTTTTGAAGGACATTCGTCTGAGAGTTCGCAATTCGACTGTATTAAGTCTACATTCATCCTTCTTTTGATAACTCCATGCTTCACTTTCATACATTAGGGTTGGAACCAGGACTCCACTGTGCACAGCCAGATTATATTAAGCAGAAGGTTATTATTTTAAATTTACTGTTCAAAAAATATGAATAATAATTAGAAGATGTATCCTTACTGCCTTAATTAGAGCTAAAACATATTATGTAAATCCATTAAGTACTTAATTTATTAATTTATTCGTGATTTATCTTCTAGTATATCTTCCTATAAAACCGAATAATGTAATGAAATATCGCTACGTCATTTTTAGACAATTATGAAAACTAAAAACCAATGTTAAAAAATAATTGGTTTTGATACAACAACAGAAATTATCATTATTTTAAGCCCATTTAAATGAATATTATTCTGTACAAAGTTCAACAGAGACAAAATAATTATAAATATTTATATGCAAGGCATGTGTCTATCATTGGATAATTTTCTTTACTATTCTATGTTATCTCAAAGCAAGAAACTAGCAAGTTTTGAAAATAGATGCCTGAGGCGAATACTGGGTATAAAGTGGTATGACTTCGTCAGGAATGACGATGTGAGGAGAAGAACTCAACAGCCCCTCATACTGGAAGTCCTGAAGAGAAGAAGGTGGACATGGTTGGGACATGTCCTTAGAATGCCACCTGAGGGCATCAACCCCTCATGTCTCTTCTTACAACCCCGAGGATTCCGGCGCCCCGGAAGGCCGCTGACGACCATTCACCGACTATACTCAGCGGAACTTCGAGACGCCGGACTGACCTGGGAGGAAGCCAAGGAGATGGCGCGTGACAGAGTGACTTGGAGACGTCTCGTGTTGGCCATATGCTCCACCTAGGGAGCGAACGTGGAAAGAAGGAGAAGAAAAAGAATTCTATGTTTAAAAAATATCAATTTAGTAGATCAGTGTTTGATGTTGATATTCAAAATATAAAATATAAATATTATCATTATGACAAATTATTAACAACGCGTCCATTTCTTATTATTGGTTACCGATAATATTATGAAAAAAATATTTTAATTTTTGTTCCCGAGATCACGTGTTAATTTTTCTTCCTCTTAAATTTCTTAAAGAAGCAAATCGGCGGACACAGTTCTCAAAAATGAAACAAATAAAAAATGGTATACGGAATGCCTTACATTTCGAGTCGAGAATAAAAATTATAAACCCTCTCCACGGGTGTCAACCTGCAGCGGACTTGTATTGTTCCGATGGTAGGCGAGGAAGGGGCTTCTGGAGGGGGGTGGGGGATCACACAGACAATTAATCACCGCGCCCTTGTAGCGAGATCTGCTAACTGTCACTTGTCCTTGAAATTTAAATATTTAAATATGAAACGTGTACAGAGTGTCTCTAGATGTCCCATATTTCAGTTGAAAAATCGATAGAAAACTAAAAAAAAAAATACGTTTTACGTCATCAATCTCAACTTACAAACAATATTTTGGATATTTTGGATTTTGAGTGTGTCCAAATACTTGTTCACAAAATATGGATTATCTCCAATTACAGGAGTTATCTTTAGGAGTTAAATGCCCAGACTTCCATATTCTTCTTCATCTTTCATGAGATGTCAAAAAAATAGTAAGTTATTAGTACCTATAATGGTCTTCATAAAATCAAAAATCATTCATAAAGTGATTCTTGTTTCCATTTTCAATTAAACAATTTCTTCTTATTATTATTTTTGGTGTAGGACTTGTGACCTGCTGTTAACAGGGACAAAGCTCCTGTAATGTCGATTCCCAGCTCAGTCCATCTCTTTGGTGGTCTATTCAGGAGCCGTCTATCTTGGAGTTGGCCTTGCAATGCATTGTTTGAAAGTCTGGATTGTTCCAATCTCATTATCATTATCTTCTTCGTTTATTGTTTATTCAACATTATGTCTAATGTTTATACAATATTACCCTGGACTAGTACCTAAAGCGAAGGGATGATTACCATTCTTTCATCTGTGAACGATTAATATAACACTGCATTTGTATGATCCAGTGCCCTATGCACCATCGGGTGCCGGTAATGGTTAGAAGAAGGTGTTCCTTATTCTATATGTGTCTTCAAATGTATGGCTCCTAGTAAATTTTGTTTGAAATTGCTTGTTTCCATTTGAAATTAACGAATTTCGAGTTTCATAAATTACATAATTAGGGCTTTTCTGTCTTTACAAAGTCGGCCCATTTATCAGCGAGCAATATTGTTAAAGGGATATTACGCAAGGGCGAGCCCTATATTCAGATCTTTAATAGTCTTCCATCTCCGTTTGTTGTGGAATATCTTCCCATATTGATCTGGCAGACGCGGAAAGGGATGAAGGGACCGTAAATTTCAACATAAATATTCCCAAAAGGTCGGGATAACTTTTTGTGACGTGTAATTTTTATGCGGAGTACGCAATTACGCACCGTAAAACCGGCAAAACTGGGAGAGAAATAACACAACGAAAAGTTACAAAACTCGCTTTGCGGTCAAATGTATAGACTCGCTAAATTAAATGTGTTGTTGGGACGGAAGAAAAAGGTCGGTGTGATAAAAAAATGGTGTATCAATTCTGCTTGTCGGGGTTTTACTTTTATGGAATATGATTTTTAATCTTGTGACTGTATTATCACCTTAACAGGGGGGGATATTCGAAATTGACTTTTAAGTTAAAGCTTTTATTTAAGTGCATTTATACTTTAATATGAAATAAAAAGGTGGTTTAATCTAGATGTGGTAGGTAAATAATGATATTCTTTGTAACAAAGACTAAACACTTTATACATATATATATATATATATATATATATATATATATATATATATATAAATATAAATATATATATGTATATATATATATATATATATATATATATATATATATATATATATATAACGTGGTAATATTTTCCTTTTGAAAATTAAGTGTAAATAATATGTAAAGTGGGTGTATAATAATAAAATAAACAATGTGTTGCTTTGTAATTAAAGTTTATTCTTAATTTATCTTTATAATAATTTTTATATCTATCTATCTATCTATCTATCTGATTCTGACCGTTAATAATATTATCGGAAGTCTTTTGTTTAATTCTGAGCGACGCATGCGGCATCTGGTGGTAGAACTGTTTTATGTAGGTACTTTTTGTAAGTACTTAATAAAATGTATAGGTAGGTACCTAGTTATTTTATTACATCTCCCCCCTTGGGGATGAAAATTCATAGTAAAATTTTCACTCGTCCTCCGGATCATCTTCTTGTATAAGTTTAGTGATATGATAAAGTTTTTTTTTTTTTTCTTTCTTTCTTTTTTCCTTCTTTTTTTTCTTTCTTGTTTTTTTTCTTTCTTCCTTTTTTTTCCTTTTTTTTTCGTTCTTTTTTTTTCTTTTTTTTTGTATTTTTTTTTTCTTCTTGAAGCTTTTAAAGTAGACACAGTTTTTCTCAATCCATTTGTTTTTTTCTTTTGAATTCCTTCATTTTTATTCAGATCTCTTAAAGTATCTTCTAATATAACCAAATGTACAACTTTTAATTGTTCATCTGCATTTTTATTCGATTCTAAAACTGGATTCCGGCTTAGACAATCTACTTCTAAATTCTTCTTTCCTGGAGTATATTTTATTTCATCTTTCGTAGAAGTTTTTTCTACTTTATTTTTATTTTCATTTTTCAAGCACTGTTTCTGTGTTATTTGTATGTCTTCATTTTTATTCTGATCTTTTGAAATATCTTCTAATTTAACCAAATTTACAACTTTTAATTGTTCATCTGCATTTTCATTCGATTTTAATACTGGATTCCTGCTTAGACAATCTACTTCTAAATTCTTCTTTCCTGGAGTATATTTTATTTTATCTTTCGTAGAAGCTTTTTCTACTTTATTTTTATTTTCATTTTTCAAGCACTGTTTCTGTGTTATTTGTATGTCTTCATTTTTATTCTGATCTTTTAAAATATCTTCTAATTTAACCAAATTTACATCTTTTAATTGTTCATTTGCATTTTCCTTCGATTCTAAAACTGGATTCCTGCTCATACAATCTGCTTCGAAATTCTTCTTTTCTGGAGTATATTTTATTTTATATTTTGTAGAAATTTTTTCCACATTATTTTTATTTTCATTCTTCAAGCACTGTTTCTGTGTAATTTGTAAATCTTCATTTTTGTTATTAATCTTATCATCCTCCTTTGTTTTAAACCAGCACGTTGCTTCAGAGTGATATCGAGTTCCCTTATTTAAATTTTCACAAATCTTACATGGACTTTTATCTTTAATTTTATCACGAGTTCTTAGTTTTCCACGTCTTCTTTGATTATCTTCTAATCGTTTTCTTTGATCATCCTCTAATTTTTCTCTCTCACTCCGAACATATTGTAGTAATTGTTTTAATACATCTAATGTTTCATAATCCATTTCCAATTAACAAAATTGTCGTTTTATAACGTGGTAATATTTTCCTTTTGAAAATTAAGTGTAAATAATATGTAAAGTGGGTGTATAATAATAAAATAAACAATGTGTTGCTTTGTAATTAAAGTTTATTCTTAATTTATCTTTATAATAATTTTTATATCTATCTATCTATCTATCTATCTGATTCTGACCGTTAATAATATTATCGGAAGTCTTTTGTTTAATTCTGAGCGACGCATGCGGCATCTGGTGGTAGAACTGTTTTATGTAGGTACTTTTTGTAAGTACTTAATAAAATGTATAGGTAGGTACCTAGTTATTTTATTACATATATATATATATATACATACATATATATATATATATATATATATATATATATATATATATATATATATATATATATATATATATATATATATATATGTATATATATATATATATATATATATATATATATATATATATATATATATAATATATATATATATATATATATATATATATATATATATATATATATATATATATATATATATATACATATAACAATTTTTGATTGATGTTCGAATGAATAAGGAAATAATGCATAGTGAGATAGTCATTGTAGATGAAATTAATAAATGTGTGTTGAGACAGTATAACAAATTTATGAGGCAAATTTTGTTAGAATTAGAAACGGATGAAGACCGAAGAAAACTTGCAATCTAGTATTTTTAATACTTGAATATGGTCAGGTTAGGAGAAGGAATAATTGGTGGATATCTATGGAGAGATGTATAAATGTGGAAGAGTTGAAGATTGTTTGCAAAAATTGATCATCGTGAAATTCTATTCTCTCTCTGTACCCCTGCGAAAATCGGCGTAATGTTTTGTTTAAGTCACGTAGAGTGGACTCGAGCCGGGAAACTATGACTCAAAGTCAGCAACTATCTATACTCTATACGACTCCACATATTTTTTTTTTTATAAATTGTTAATTTAAATATGTAGGTAAAAAATCGTTTATTATTATTTTTTGAAAAACATGATTTCCATACTTCAAGGTTTTTATTTTTATTTTAAGGAATAACCCGCAATGTTTATTTACCAGCTTGACTGTACGTATGGTAGTAAGGATAAGGAATGTTTATGTGACAAATATATCACAACACCCAGATCGATTGGCAATAAACATTTTTTAAATTAATGGGCGCCAATTTCGTAAAAGAAGGCCTACCCAACTACGCCACACGCCTATCATAAGGGTTTTTACAAGGATAATCTTGATATATTTTGTGACATCGATTTTTGATTATTCCTTAAATAACATCAATAAATCAACGTCTCAATTTTTTTCGACTTTTATGTTATTTTTTGACATCTCATTAAAGAAGAAGAATATGGAAGTCTGGGCATTAACGGGCCTGACGACCATCATAGGCTGTTGTAAGTGATCACTTTATCCACGTGAAACATTCACCAATTCAACCCATTATTGACAACCACACTGCTCAAATTCTTGTAAGTTCTATATATAAGAACCAATTTTGAAACATTGTTCTTGAATCACTAGAGACATCTATTGGTGAGATGAGAATGATCGAAACGGTCTATCTATGACGGCCGTCAGCCTCGTAAATGCCCAGACTTCCATATTCTTCTTCATCTTTGATGAGATGTAAAAATAAATCTTATAATTGGAGATAATCCAGATTGGTGAACAAGTATTTGGACAAACTCAAAATGTTGTAAAAAAAATAAATTATTACAAACCATTTAGATTGGTTGAATCATACAACTACAAAACTCGTATCTACACACTCGTAAAACGAAATTTTATGAAGGTTGTTTTATTTGTATGAATATCCTTTGTTTGGCTTAAGTAAATATTTTGTATCATTCGACAGCCAAATTGTTTATATAAATAAATAAAACGCCGGTATTCAAAATAATATGTACGCAAGCGTTACAGGGTTTGAAAATGGGATAAAATTCCCAAAGGAAAAACCTTTAAATATATTCAGTTTTAATGAAAACGTTTGATGTTATGTTTACCATGTATAGAACAAAATGTATATGAAGGAATTGACGTATTTGATAAATGTAATTATTAAAATATACATCTTGTTTCTTCAATGAAATACTACCAAATTTTCATAATAATATACTTATATTTCAACAGACGAAACTATATATATATATATATATATATATATATATATATATATATATATATATATATATATATATATATATATATATATATTATATATATATATATATATATATATATATATTTATATAAATATATATATATATATATATATATATATATATATATATATATATATATATATATATATATATATATGTATATATGTAAAGTGTATATATATATATATATATATATATATATATAATATATATGTATATATACATATATTTTGTACATAAATTTTATTTTGTGGTATGGTAATATAACTCTCTCCTTGTCATTCATCGGTCACTTTGCGTTGTACCATTTAAAACACTACTTCATGACTCTCGGTTTCGGAATAACCGTTCCACTATCAGATCATGATATAATACAGTCTACAGTTGACCTGATGATGGAATGGTTATTCAGAAACCGGTAGTCATAAGGAAGTGTGTTTAAGTGGTATTACACAAAGTGAACGATGAATGAAAAGGAGAGTTTAAAACATTTTGAGTGTGTCCAAATACTTGTTCACAAATCTGGATTATCTCTAATTAAATATGTAAATCCAAAAAAAAATTGAAATAAATTATCTGGCCAAATTATAAACTAAAATAATGAAAAAGAAAATGATTTTTTTGGCGTTTCTCAGGTGTGTGATTATAATCAAGGATTCGGACCTCAAATACTATGTAATATAAGAGTTTCTGCTCAATAAAAAGCTTCTTTTCATCTCACCAATAGATGTCTGTAGTGAAATCCTAGTGATTCAAGAACAATGTTTCAAAAAATTGTTTCATATAAATAGAACATTCAAGAATTTGAGTAGTGTGGTTGTCAATAATAGGTAGAATCGGTGAATGTTACGCGTGTGTAAAATGATCACTTAAACCAGCCTATGATCACTTAAGTCAGCCCCGTAAATACCCAGGCTTCCATATTCTTCTTCATCTTTGATGATATGTCAAAAAATAATATGAAAAGGAGAGTGTTTAAGTAATATTTGACAATGTTTGTAACGTTCATATTTAAGGCCTCGCAGTAATGTAATTTATTAAGATAGAGGCTGCGCTGAGAGCCAGTCATCACTTTACGCCCAAGTTTTTATAAGAATATATGTATTAATTAGATTTATTGTTTTTCTATAATACTTATATACTGAAAAAATATATTTTTATATTTATTCTTAATATTATTAATATTTAAGACATTAACTTTGTGGTTAGTTATTTTTACTTATTAATTTTTTTACAAAAATGTTAGTAATATTAGTATTTAACCGCTCGCCGAGATTTTTATATCTACTGGTTTCGAGACGTACCCGTCTCTTCGTCAAGACAATCACTACCGCAGCATGCAAACAATACTACCCTTCAATACCATAGCACTATTTACACACTTAAAACTACACAGAATGTAACACATGCGATTTTCGGTCCTCCCGAAGACCAGCTTGCACTAGGGGTTGCAGCACAAACATGCGTTAAGAGCCGAGGTCAAACATGCACTAGTGCAGATTTGACCTTTTCAGAACATAAATATTTATTTCGAAAAAACGTTATTTATTTCAATACAGAAACAGTGTTTTAAGAAAAAAATTCTATCACGTCATATTTAACGTGGGTTTAAAGAAAATTAAGTAACGGTTTAACGTTTGTTGTTTAAGCATGTAATGTCGAAGTTTTAGTTTTAAGTGTTACTTTTGCTGTAGTTGTGGCTTTGAACACCCTAGATTAATTAAACGGTTGAAATACAAAACATAATAATTTAGAAAAAAATTCACTGAAGAGTTGGTCCATAAAGAAACGTTATATTAGATGGAGCATTGTATCTGTAGCCAGGTCGGTAGATGTGTACGTCTAGAAAAATTCCTTTACAAATGCAATAATAGGAATGGTATCGTTTTAATTATAACTTTAAATGAGTGTAGGTCCGTTGGCCGTATTTATTGTTGGTCTTTCACACAGCTCTGTACAACAATAGTGACCGAAAATAAATTTCGGTCAGCCTTTTCAACCTTACACCAACCTTTGAATATCGGACGTTTCTCAAACTTCTGCGTGACCCCTTTCGGTATTCAACTTTAATATTTTAATGTCAGTTAAAGTCATCTCAGTCGTTTTGAAAAAGTAAGGATTTTAATGTGATATTATCGGTGAGTTGTTATATACTAATATTATTAACATTTAAGTAAAAAAAAAATAAGTAAAAATGACTAACCACAAAGTAAATGCTTTAAATATTAATAATATTGAGAATATTATAATGGTGAGTACGGCCTTAAAAGCAAACCATTAAAAAAAACTAACAAAAAATATAGAATCACTTCCCTAAACATATACTTTTATCAAAAATGTATGAAAACGGTGAATGGTTATATACTAATATTATTAACATTTTTGTAAAAAAAAAATATGTTAAATGGTTAACCACAAAGTAAATGCTTTAAATATTAGTAATATTGAGAATATTTTTTATGTTTTTAATACTTTATAAATCTCATATAATTTGGTCCAGTGTCTGTCCATAATGCTCGCTTGGCTACTGGTGAGTTCGATTTCTAAAGGCTTCTAAAGAAAATGTCACTTAATCATTTATTTATTTTATAACTCTTCATTTATAGTATGACTACTCTTCACTGGTACCTGTATTGTAGAATTGATCACCTTGCCTACTAATCATAAAGGAGCAAGCTAAATTTTGTTGATTTGATGCAATGCCCTATACACCACAGAGTGTGGAAGAGCGATAAAAGAATAAAAATATTAAATTAAAGTTTGAATACTATACATAGTGTTTAAAAATAATGCAGATTGCATCGAAACACGTGTCACAATAGATTTTTAGAAATAATAGCCATAACCGAGTGAAACTTAAATTAAAAATGGATAGAAATGAATTACCACAATTTAAAAAAAAAATTATTGTCTGCTAATTTTAGATAAATTTATTCTCAGTTTCATTAGTATTAAAAGTCAATTATAGCAATTCAAATAATTTTTATCTTAATAGTAGAAAAACAAAGCATTACGCAAAATTTTTGTAATACTATTTTTTTTAAACTAACTTTACCTGAATAATTATTGCAACTTCTGCTTAGCCAAAATAAACTTATATTACTTTTCAATTTGAAACATGATATACATTAAAAACGATAATGGTAAATAAATATGTAAAAAAATATCAATAATAAAATGGATAGGACAGATATATTCTATGTATCAGAGATATAATCAAAAGGTATTTTGGTGACCATTTCGTCTGTTTATTTAAAAATATGTGTCTTTTTGAAATCGTCTCTATTTTATTTCTATTTAAGAATAGTTAATTCACCAACATCTTTTTTTTTGCAATAGTAAAAATAAGGATATTCTCTGTTATTTTTTTAAATTTTGTAAGGCAAGGTTGAGGAGCACTGGTTTACCCGACCAAGCCAAGAGTAACATTGCGCTGCTCTTATGTTTGATATAATTTAAGATCTTCCTCGTTCAAACAGGCGAAGATTTAATTTGAAAGGAAAATAAAATTAAAAGACGCGTCGGACATCCTCGCAGGGACTGGACGTAAATTTCGCCTCCATGTTTGTGTCACTTATGATGGAGAGAGCCGGCCCTTAATTAACTACGTACGACGTTAATATCAAATTTACTGTCACCGAAGGCAATTAAAAATTCAACACAATTTTGCCCGTTATATTTTATACTGTGGAATTTTATTGGAGCCCTTTCCTTCTTTGATCTGCGATGTTGTTTGAGTCAAAACATGTTTTCATAAATAATTGTAAACAATCACGTGTATACTGAGTGTGTGTGTGTGTGTGTGTGTGTGTGTGTATAAATTAAACAAAAAAAGAGAAATGCGGTTATTCACCATCATTGGTAGAATGGTGAATGTTACACGTGTTTTTCAATTTAACCAGCCTATGATTGGTCATAACCCTTTAAATATCCACACATCCGTATTTTTTCTTCATTCTTTGAGGATGTCAAAATGTAAATACGATATTGAAATTATTTAATCATTCATTGATTTATTTTTACTTATATATGTAAAATAAATAATTAGTGTGCGCCAGAGAAAAACCAAGATGGCAACGTCACGTGACTTTTAAGATGGACTTGTATTGTCTTTACATGTATCTGCCTCATAAATAAAATAAAATAAAATAAAATAATCTTTTTAATTTTGAACTATAATACGAGTATATTTTTGATTGATTAAAAATTTCATTTTTAACAATAAGCCTAACAATTTACATTTATTTCAAGAAAGAAGTATGATTTGCTTATTTAATTTATTAAAATTAATATATGAAATAAACAAACATCCCAATACTCTAATCTTGGCTTAAACGGGATGTGAATGACCGGTCACAATGAATACAAGAGATAAAAGTAATCAAATAATTACTAACACTCTTCTTATTCATCGTTTACTTTGTGTAATATCACTTTAAACGTGGTATTACACAAAGTGAACAATGAATAATAAGGAGTGTTATATTACCATATCACAAAGTTAAAAATGCTTTTAATATTCAAAATAAACTCACACTATCGATTCGATGTTATGCTCTATGCACCATTGAAATACAAAGGTAAAAATATAACTTGAAAACAATATGCGATGACAAATGGCCTATTATCGATTATATATTGAGTGCAAAATATAAAAGAAAAACTCTAAAAAAAATATGGCGAGCTGTTATAATTTTTCAAATATGTTGTTTCTACTAAAATGAATAGATCCCGATATTGCTTTTTCTCCGGTCGTGTTTCCCATGACTATCATTTTTTGCTGTCAGTAATAGTAAATGCTGAAATCAGTTTTGTTTCTGCATTAACAAAGGTATAATTGAAAACGTGACACGTATCATACTGAGAGTACTAAAAAAGGCGATTAAGCGTTGAATCGAAAAACGTATTTTAAAAAATTCAATCCAATAATAAAATTGTTGATATCAGTAGATCTAGTATGGGTTTCATATATTTTTTTTTTATTTATCTCACACCAAGTCTTTATTTATAAACTTTAAACATTTCTGCGATTTCATTGATTGATTTAGCAGTCGTTATCTTGTTATATTTATACATTTTCAATTACAATTTTACTTGGTAAATACCTCTACTTCTTAAAATGTTTTGTCCTATGTGTTTCGATGCATTTAACATCATTATCAAATACTGTTTTTGTTGAATTAGATCATGATGCTACATGCATTAATACACAGTCAATTTTTTGAGCTGTATCCTTAGGGCGTTGAAAAATAAAGATGTATTAGAAGCTGATTCATTTTTTTTTATCAGTGGGAACATGGACTATAGAGAGGAAGTTTTAGTCATTGTCGTATGGAAAATTATAAGTGCACAATTATTTTAATTTTCTGACAATTTATTGTGTCAAAATATTAATTTTCATGCGTTAATTTACAAGCTGAAATTTCAATACAAATAAATTTCAGCAGTAATCAAATTGAAAAAAAAAATCACGTTAGATAATTTTCAGAGAGCAAATATTTTTTTGTTTCTCTAAATAAGGGTTTGATTTTGCTTATACCTAGGCATGAATTTAACTTTCAATAAATGTGATTAAATGTATCATGACAGAATACCATACGATATTTAAAAATAATATTCATGATTTTACCTGGTCATTGTGTTAAACCATTATACTAGTAATACAAAAAATATAACGCAGATATAAAATTAAGTTCTGGTTGTCAAGTTAGGAATCGATCTCATAACCTTATGATCCATGAAACCGCTTCAGTCTGTAAAGCATTTAATAGGTTGACTTATTTGTGCTGTTTTTATTTATACGAGCATATTATCCATTGGTTCATCTGCCATCGCGATACAGTTAACTGCTGAAATAATTACTTGTCAATAATGGTGTGATAATTATGATTGAGAATTAATATTACTAACCGCTGTCTTTATGAACAGTTGATCTTAAAACGCTAAAGAATCAACCGAATATAATTAAACCGTATGAATGTAACTAATTTATGGTAAGCACTGTGAGAAAAGCTTTGAAAGATTTAGTCATAAAATACACCATATTTCAAGAACATCTATAGAAAAGTTTTACATTTACTAGTTCAAAAGAAACTATTCCGGAAATTGGGATAATTTTTAACGGATAATGTAAATATAATTTTAAATAATAAAACAGTAACCATATAATTTTTTCCACTTTTAATTTATTTGACCAGTGACTGGGTTACTGGGGACATCATCAGACTGGTGGGGAGGCTAGACAGCTATATTATGTATACAAATATGCAGGAGTTAAAATCACGATTTTCATACTTGAAAAAAAAACAATTTTGGTTTTTAACCCCTGCCTTGTTATGTATATGACATATATTTTTGATAGCTACTAGTCTGATAATATCGGCTACGACGAAATCCAGTCACTGTTTACATAAAACAAACGTAGAAAAAAAAAGTTGTTTTATTATTCTAATTCTTTCTTCTTCAACCCCTCATCCTCGCTCGATGGTTCATAGGGCACTGCATCATAAAAACGCAGTATTATCTTGATCGTTAACACATGAAGGAAAGTGATTAACCCTCTGCTTCAGGGTCATGTCCTGGGTAATATTGAATAAATATTAGATTGAGAAAATCACTTGTATTTATTTGACTCCCCCCCTGGAAATCGAATACGGGACCTCCAGTACGATAGTTAAGTGTACTAACCATTACACTACGGAGGCAGACAGAGTTACTTTATAAAATTGTCTTATTATATAAAAGTTAAAAGAAATAAAAAAAATCATCGATGTTCTACATAAATATTCATGAAAAAATAACGCTTGAAACGTTAGTTAGAGAATAGCCCCCTTAATCCCAGAAGCACGGCATTTAGTTTCGCTCTAGTAGAGTCCGTTCCCAGAAACGTGTCACGAATAAAATATATTTAAATAAATGATAAAAGTATAATCTGGCGTGAAGTGATCTCCGCGCGACATCTGGGCACCGTGCATCTCCCACCATGCGTGCTAATCACCACAAAACGATTTTGCCACGTCGGACTATTGCTGCAAAAAACTTTTTTGTCATATCGATTTGTCATACGTCAAATCGATCAAGCTGTCGACATCGGATATTTTATAATTATAATTGCCGCTGCTTTTTGCGTCCTGTTCTAACAGTTTTTTAGCGACGAAACAACATTTTTGGCAGCTTTTAAAATACGTTGGTCAAAATCACACACGTAATAAATTTGCAAGAATCATGATACCAATGCTATAAGTTTTTTTTAAATTTATTTTCCATAGTCACAAAAATGTTATATTTAATACATTTCACTCACTCCTTTCAAGAAGAAAATGAAGAAAATGTTTTGTTTAATTATTTTTTTAAAGTTCGTTTTTAAAGTTTAAGAATAAAATAACATGCATTAAGAATAAATATGAAGCCACTTTTGGAACTTTTTACTGTGCTAAAGATCCTTTAAGGTAAAACCTGAAGGTTTTTTCTCCTTTTGAAAAATATTTAGTATTTTTAAAAAAATTATTAAACAATACCATATCTTCAAAATGCAAAAACAATACTTTCTGCCCTGTAGCGGGTAAATATTAAATAGAAAATATACCTCTTTTGCTGGGATATAGTACATTTTTTGGGTATTACGAAAACATGCACAACTGAAAAATGATGATTTTTGAAATATGACGATGATGAAAGGAGTGAGCGATATGTAACCAAGTGAAAACACATGTAATATGCCATATAGTACAATACTCGTACAGCCATAACATGATACATACATATGGTACTATCGGCGATAAAAGAAAGTCATGCTTGAATCATTTTCGTTAATGTCCTTCGTCAAATGAAGACCGATGTAATTTAATGCACTTTAATTGTGAGCAAACATTCAATTATAATTATGACGAATTGAATAAAGCCCGCCATCTTGATATCTCCTCCCAGCGGGATGTCCGTCCCTTTGAGATACCGAAGACCTAAGTTTGTATCAAAGAAAAAGAGTATTTCGCACACTGATCGTTACAAATTTAAGTTGCCCCAAAAAATGTGAATTATGCGACGTCTTCAATAGGAATGTTGTAGGAATAAATTGTTTTTTCTTTCTGCATAAAAGCAATAAATTCAACCTTACAAGATCGATGAATTAATTTATTTGTTTACTGAATATAATTTATTTCATCTTTTTATTTTAAAATGTTAGAATACTCTTTGTCTTCAAAGCTTTAGAACTGTTCACAATCAAATCGATTCCCGAGTAATTTGATTTACTTATTTATTTTAATTCCAAACCTTGAGATGAAAAGTGAGCAAAAATCTAAGGTTAACGAGGTACTTTATACAAATAATTATTTAAAAAAACTTAGATTAGATTATTAAAAGAAATAACAGTAAATTAAAAGCAGAATTA
The DNA here is from genome assembly GCF_059751285.1 of Brachycentrus maculatus. Taxonomy (NCBI): domain Eukaryota; kingdom Metazoa; phylum Arthropoda; class Insecta; order Trichoptera; family Brachycentridae; genus Brachycentrus; species Brachycentrus maculatus. The sequence continues at coordinate 596,508 of NW_028280959.1, read as the reverse complement.
AATTACAGATGTATAAATATTCACTCGTTCCGAGTATTCCATCCGATGTTCGTATGATCGCCGCGAATGTTACGTTACGACGAAACGCTCCGGTCAGTCCCCACCTTTATTGTGGAAAGGGATAAAAGGCTGGACTTGGAAAAGCTAAAATGTTTTATTATAAAGGTATCTATAGTATAATATATGATTTTTATAAGAAGGAAGATTCCAAAGCTAAAGACATGGCATTTGGCTGACTTAAGTGATCACTTTATGAATGGATAACGAGAGAATGACTAAGAGAGTGTACATTTATTAGGTAAATTTCATTTTTTAGAAGAAAAGAAAAAAGTTGTACATTCCTACAACAAGGAAAGAGAACAACAACACGCAAAAGAGAGCGATATATATACAACGACATGAGTGATAGAATACAATAAATATACAAAGTGTAAATACACGCGTCAGACGCTATATATGAACAGTTGATGAACCACGCGTTGTGTAAGTAATATTTATCACTGTGTTTTAACAAACCCAGTGAATCAAGAACAAAATAAAAAATACAATTAATTAATTGAACCCGTTATTTAGAAAATCTTATATTTTAGTTATCACAAAACATTTAAATCGGTATTAACAATTAAATTAAATTAAATAATAAATAATGAACAAATAAAATATTGTTTGTGCAAATTTTGTATTGTTGCATTTCTTTAAATATACTCTCTAATTTATTTATTTATTTATTTATGTTTCTTATGAGAGCATTCTTGAGCAATGTAACAGTAGAAACTGCATTCATCATCTCATAACATATTATATTATATTATGTTTTCGTGTCCTATTTATACACATATAAACTTTTCATGGTTTGCAAATAAATAACAACATGTTATTCCGGTTTCTGATTATAGACTGTAATTATGTTCAGGGGTCAAGGGAACCATTGTTTGCGATACTTTCTGCCGTTATAAAAACATATGAATAACTCGCCATAGTAACGTGAGCCTATTATTGTACGTTTCTGTGGACGTTCAGGAATGTTAAACTCCAATGAAATAATAACAAAAAAGTAGATAGTCGTTGACCGTTAATTTTTTATTTAAAACTCTCATAAAATTCCGCATCAAAAGCATGCAGGTATTTAAATGCGTTTATTCATACTTTATCAAGTTGCATGACTATTTATCCTCAAGAAAATGTAAATACATATCGCTCACTCCTTTCAAGAACGTCATAAATCAAAAAACTTGATTTTTAAGGAGAACGGTTTTAAAGTTTAAAAATATAATACAATGTATTAAAAATAAATATCAAGCCACTTATTGAACTTTTTACTGTGTAACGAATCTTTTTAGGTTTAACTTGAAGGTTTTTTCCCCATTTGAAAAATATTTAGTAAATTTAAAAAAAATCATTAAACAATACCTTTTCTTCAAAATGCAAAACAACACTTTCTGACCTGTAGCGGGTAAATATTAAGTTAAAAATATGCCTCTTTTGCTGGGATAAAGTACATTTTCTGGAGATTCCGAATACATGCACAACTGAAAATAGACGATTTTTGATTTATGACGTTCTTGAAAGGAGTGAGCGATATATAATACAACGGAGTCCTGGTTCAACTCGAATGTATGGAAGTAAAGTGTGGTAAGGTGGTGGAAGATTATCAGTAAAAGATTGCTTGTTTATTCTTTATATATAATATATTTTTACTTTGGTTTATTCTTTATATAAGTTACTACGTAGCTATAAGTTACTGACTGTCTTCTAGGAGACACAAATCTAAAATACCGCTTGCCAGACTATATGGGTATATTCACGATTGCGGGATGTTGTTGTCACTAATGTGTCACCAATTTACCCACATTCCTTACATAAAGCATAGAGATGCAAAATGTAGATTAAAGTGGACTAAATATACTCGAGGTGCGATCTCTTAGACGATGTTTTGTAAACGTTCGAATGGCTATATAAGGAATTCATGTAAGGTTGAGATAAAAATTAGCGATAAAATTAAGAAATGTGCGTTGAAAGGGTTTGAGCATGTGATTCGAATGACTGAAGAGAAAACAGTAAAACAATTTTGTGAAGAGAATAAAATTTGCAATACCAAGCATATTCTAGAACAATAATAGATAATAGAATGTCACACCAATCTGTCTTTGCGAAAAATCACCTCTTCCACATTCACGAATCACCTTATTTATACATACATGCCCGCCGATTATTTTAATTCCTCACCTGACCACATCCAAGTATTTGAAATACTTGATCATGCCATGTTTCCCAAAAAATAAATTTAACGAATATAAACATGATTAACACCTTAATTGGCGATTGATGATGAATGAATAGTAGTTGGAAGTTGAAGCAAAGGAAGACGGAGGAAACGTATATGTGTGTATGTTTCTGTAAAGAATTTCGTTTTTTTTTTGGAATGGGCAGGGATATTTAGATAAAAACAGAAATTTGTATAAAAGATTGCAGGTTATATAACGTTTATAATTAAAGTATACTTATCAAAATATTTTTTTAGAAATTTTATTTTCATCCAAATATGCCTACCTATTCTAAGGGTGGTGATTGACCGGAGCCATCGGGTCCTCCCGACGATGACTATCACTTGTGTGAAAGTGTCCGTATTTTGGGCTGTCCGAAAAAGCTCCTCGATGTTCTGTACGCAAACAAAAATACACATACGTAAAATTCGCTGGTCTTCTTCTGCTTCTTTTACCAACTACATTCGCCAATTGATACATTAATTTTGTAGGGTAATTATGGGTATTCGGGTATATTTTTAGGGTAAATTTATGAAAAATGAATTATTTGTAATAGCTAAGGTAGATAGATGTCTATAATTAAAATATTTTGAGTATGTTACTAGTACCTTCCGGGAGCGTAGCAGGTAGAAGGCTAGTATAATGGTGAATAATTAAAAAAGCGATTTTTCATCGTATGAAATCTAATCTCATACGCTGCAGGGGTGTTTTAACACTGCACTCTGCAATCGTGGCGGGAACATCTACTCCAATAAAGAACCTGACCGTCTTCTATGATCATTCGTTAGTAGGCAGCTAGAGCTTTTACAAAAAATGCAGCCTTCGTTCCGCCACAATGGACATTCACACATCTTGGTTAGTGCGCACATATTTGGTTAAGGGAGTACTCGCAAACATACTATTCGGAAAGCTACTGGCTCCGCAAGGAGCCAGACGTATTTCCAGACATTTTTTTAGAATAAACATATATTGGATTTTTTTTAAAGAATATATATTGAATTTTTTGAACTCCTTACCTTTCAATAACCCTTTTTTTAAAAAATCATATATTTATTTTTAAGAAAACTTATTTTTCTTACACAAAAACGGTGTTTTAAGCAAAAAATCAGTTACGTTAATTGTTATCTGGGTTTAATGAAAATTGTAATGTTTTTAGTAAATACATATTTAATTAATATTTAACGATCGTTGATTTTTAACCAGGGGTGAATAAATAACTAATGTTTAGATTTTACCATTAATTGATTCAGGGGTCACTTAGTGGTAATATCTGCTTATTTTAAATTAATTTTAAATTAAAGTTTTACTTGGTAAATACCACTTTTTCTGTGATTATGGTGTATAATGATAAGTGTATTATGGTGGTATTTACCCGATAAAATTAAATTAAAAACAATTTATTTCTATCTAGCTACATAGGTTTCTATTGCATATACAAAACTCTATTTTTATTTCATTTATATTTTTTTCTTACCAAGCCATTAGGGACGTGCATATGTACATTACATTCATTTAGAAAACGATCGTAATTCGATCTAATAATCGTTATTTTAACGTTAATTATCAATTTGGTATTGATTTAGTTAAATTAAAGTAATATACTACATGAATAATCCCTAATTATGACTACGTATCTAAAAATTATCTATCTTTTAAGAAATCGTTATAGGAAAACATTTTTTTTATTAGATAATATTCATATTTTTGATTTGAGGTGTATTAAAAATCAATTATGAAACCTCCAACTAAGAGTCTAATTTTAACGCTATTTTACTTGATTGTACTTTCACCGTGTAAATACACATTTGAGAAGGAACATAATGGAAAAAGTCAAAGCTAGTAAATGGCATAACATAGGATTTTATGACCCTTTTCATGAGCGGCTTTGATTTGACTACCCGTTAATTTATTCAGGAGGACCGTGTATTTTACATACTGAGCTCCATTAGCGCCGTGAATGGTAGACCCCTGTGGATTTTGACTCCAATTTGCCGCCAAAATGGACCCTGGCTGAGATGGAATTGTAAATCGTCCACTCATTATCCCATGATGCTGCACAGCATCAGGAATTTGATAGTCACGTTGCTACCTCAAGTCAGGTGTAGAAATTCAGTTAACAATAAGCCAACATAATAAATTCAGGAGTACATTAGTAGTATATCAAAATGCCATTACAATATTAACGGCACTTCTCACATTGTGAATGCTCGTAAAATTTAATTGAAAGAAAATATTTGATTTTTTATTTAAATTTTACTTGGTATATACCAATGTTTCTTAAAATGTATGTAATGTGAAACGAGTTTTGATGCATTCCGCATCATTTTCAAACACCGTACGTCTGATGAAAATTATAGATTTTTAGAAATAGAGGTTTTTACCAAGTAAAATTTCAATTGAAAATGGATAGTTATTGATTATGTGACTGCCGACTCAATTAATAAAAAAAAATGTAAAGCCTACTTGCATAATTTGATTAAACAACATATTCTTATTTATTCCGCTCTCTATTTGCTAACCGCTAACACACACATATATATATATATATATATATATATATATATATATATATATATATATATATATATATATATATATATATATATATATATATATATATATATATATATATATATATATATATATATATATATATATATATATATATATATATATATATATATATATATATATATATATATATATATATATATTTATATATACACATCTAGTTACAAATAAAATAAAAATTGGTTTTAAGAATTTGAACAGGTGATTAACTAGGATTTTTTTAATACATATTGCAGGTTATAATTACTCAGGCGGATGAACTTATATTAGGTAACGTTCACGGGTCGCTCTTTTGATACAGTAAGCTAAGCTTCGAATCCATTGAATCGAACGCCATTGTTTGTCTAACGAGTTTCGATAATTATAATGACTTCTTTACAAATTCAATGTGAATATAAAAGATTCAGATGGTTTGGAGCGAGGAATTTAATCTTTAGAAATTAAGAAAATCGTGGGATCGCCTACATTTAAATAGGCGATTTCGATGAATCAATGCGTATGATGATATTATTCTCAGTGACCACAAACCGTCAGAAGTAAACAGTCCCACGTTCTATTTGTTCCAAGAAATACGAGCGCGAAAAATCAAAGGTCTAAAAATCAATTAATTATCCATATACCTGGTTATGTGGAGGACCTATCCGACATCGGATCCGTGATAGTTCATAAGGAACTGTCACGAGAGGTGGTATAATCCATGATAAAAATAGTTAAGGACATTGGTACCATAAACCAACCTAGGACACAACGTACTGGACCCTCTTCTAGTGGAACAGAAGGTTTGTTGACGACAGTCAACAATCCAGCTTCCCCTGAGGAGTTTTACGTGGCTTCCTCCCAGCAATGTACAAATGCTGAGAAGTTCTTAATTTGCCTACACTTGATTATCTCCCCTGGTTCCAACATAGATTTTTAAGTGAGAAGAAATAAAAATCCACTTGTGGATCTATAAACAAGGTAACTAATAAATCCAACTCTCACCTTAAAAAAAAAAAACAAATTGCTTCTCACATCCTCATCATAGATGCATAAGACACTGCAGTATAATGAAGAAGTTTTCTTATGGTAACATACTTTTCTTCTCATCCTTATCCGCCTTAAATCGTAAATAGGGAATCAGTTTTAACTTGATCGTTGAATACATGCAAGAAAGGTGATCAGCCCTGCCTTTGAGAAAACAATCTAGTGAAATATTGAATAAATATTACAATCCAAAATTACTTATATTTCACAACATTTGAGTGTGTCCAAATACTTGCAAAAGGTGATAATTTTATAGTAACTTGTCAATGACAGGGAGAAAGCTTTGTCGATTCAAATATGAGCTGAGGCATTTATCTTTCTCTATTTCCTGGCTCCATTCTAATTTATAGCCCTTGTAGACTGTTGGGGTCAGATCTTGTCTTCATCAGGTTGTTGTAGGTGTTTCTATCATAGATAACGTCATCGAGGCCATGACTTCGAATCATGCTATCTTTCTGTGGCATCCATCAATTCTTTGGTCTTCCTCTAGAGGTCTTTCGAGAAAGATCCATGGCAATTGCCTGGTTCACAATATGATCGGGCTCTCTGCGTTCTATGTTCGCATATAATCTCAATACTGAAACATTTATGATTTTTTATATCATCCAATTTAACATCAAGCTATAAACCTCATTTATGGTAATATACAATAAAACGAGTAATTGTTATAATATGTAAATATGCATACATTTGTTGATGACTTAGAGAAAGTAAGACCTTTTTGAACGTCTAAAAACAATATTTAAAAGCATTCTTCAGTAAAGCAACCATCTTCCTTAAAAAACAATTATATTTCATTTCTTGCAAGGTTTTGGATACTAAAAAGGTACAAATAATTCGATTGCTCAAAGATAAAAATTAATAATACAATGGAAAAGTTTTTACAAAAGATCTGCAAAAGTAACTATGAGTAATAGTTAAAAGAAGTTAATTTGTACGGGCATAAGTCATTGTAACTTCTGATTCATTCCTATGGCCGTTTGAAAGATTTCTTTAATCTGTTTGTCTCGGGATTAACTTTACACAAAAGACATAAAAGGGTTTAGATTGTTTATGCAGCTTTCTTTTGAAAGCTTGTACGGAAATGTCATTAAAGTGAAACAATAGAAAAACATAGATGCATTTTGCCAGGGACCACCGCTATTGGAATTGTAATATTTTGGAAAAAAACTTTCATTTAAAGTGCAAGTAAAACGCAATGGAAGAATTTTTTTATATGGCGAATAGTATTGAGTTTAAAGATTAGGTATTAACATTGTGAACTTATTCAGCAGTCACCTTGTAAAAATCTATACATTTTAAATTAAAGTTTTACTCAATAAAGACCACTATATCTTTAAAAAAATGGTGACACGTGTTTCGATGCATTCCGCATCATTTTCAAGCACCGTATGTGATCCCAAATTTAAGAGTTGGGTCCTTGGGACATTGAAGGTTGAAGAGGGGTAGGAGCTGTTTCTTATTTTTATTTATTGACTTAATTATAATCATCACTCTATTATTATTATTTACTCTATGTGTGAGTTCACAGAATTTATCTATGTTTGGTCTGAGCAAGCTTTTTAATTAGCACTTTAGACCCTTTTATTTAGATGTGTTCAAAATCCTAACTGGATTGTTTTGCTTAATGGGAAACGCCTGAAAACATGATTTTCAAGTTTTATGCAGCATACGATTTGATCAGATTATATTATTCACGAACAAAAAAACGCCTAGATTTATAAACACCCTAAAATATTGTGTATAAGTTTAAGATAAAAAGGGAATATTATTTCGTTTTGGGTATAGAATTTCACCCAAACCACGAAGGTGTACTTAATAAACCATTTTAAAAGTGATTTGATATCGTAATATTTATTTCCCTGTTCACGCCCATAACTCGAGTGAGATTATTTTTCCTCTATAAAAATCCTTTTATGTCGATTGTTTTAACCCTCAGGAAGGGGTGGCCGATGCCCATAATAAAAGTCAATGGTCAGTTATGACCCTTCAATGTGAAAGGGACTATAGCTAGATTTTCCTAACACCTGTGAATGGGAAGAATTTTCCCAACAAGGGTTGAACTACCCTCCCTTTTCCCTTGTTTTACTGAAAACGCACAACACTTTAGTTACCCCAATAGGAATATTAAACGAGCTATTAAAATTTTGTAAATATTTTAATAATCGATAAAATGTGAAGTGCTTACGTAAAAATAAAATAGTAATATAAATTTAGAAAGACCTCTAAAATTTAGATTTGTTTATTTAGAAAACCGATAAAATTAAGTATTTATAATTAATATAAAAATATAACGGATACCTATAAATTTTGGGATAATCATAGCACTCGAGACATTTTAAGATATTCAATTATATTTCTAACTTAATTAAACAAATTCAATTTCTTTGAATATGGTTATGGTAATTCATACCTGCAAATGATTAAAATGTTGAACTTATTAAGGAACAAAGATGAAGAACTTATATAAAAATTTAGACTAATATTTCTGTATACTGAAATTTGCATGTGAAGATATAAGAGTATGGAATTCCCAAAAAGAAAACTCGAAAGTGGTCATCACATTTCTCTGATCATGATAATAATAAAAGTATTTATTTATTAATTATTATACAATGTTATTTTTGTTATTATGAAAATTTCTTACCTTTTTTTTAAATACGAAAAAAATTTAAAAATACAAATTTTACTATATTTTGAGTTGGCGAAATAAGGATGAAAGAAGACCGAGTGCTGTCTAAACTGGATCTCTCAGATGAATGTGCAGCAAAACGATGTATGATAAATGTTCGGGTACAGTTAGGTATAAGAAAATATTGCAAGGCTGAAATAAACATTATGGATAAAATTAAGAAAGGTTGATTGAGATAGTTTAGACAAGTGAATTGATTGAGTGAAGAATGAACAGTAAAAGAAATTTTGATGGAGGATGTGGTTTGTAATATAAGCAAAGGAAGACCGAAAAAAACTTGGGATGATCAGGTATTTCCATTATTTGAAAGTGACGATGAGGAGTTGGAATAATAGGAGGGTTTTTATGATGAGATGCATGAATATGAAGGAAGGGTAAAATGGTTCCAAAAGCAGAGTCGTGTGGCGTTCTTTTCTCTCTGCATACCCTTGCAGGGCGACGTGATTGTTAGTTAGTTAGTTATTAGAATTTTAATGAGTAATGTTGAGGAATGGATGGTGTTCTCTCATGAAAAACGATGGACCATGATCAGAAAGGTGTATAAAGTTCTCAACAATATGTTTTAGTGCATTGAAGTTGTAAAGAATATCATAAGGCAGTGAGAATAAAAATGACGTTTCCGCGTCACTTCGCGCCAACTGATTTGCGCCCTTTATTAATAATTCCATTATCAGATGAAGAATAAGTGTGACCGTGTTTCCGGAATGGCTCCATTCACAAGGTGGTCTCTTTGTTCGCGGAAAAAAACGGTGGAAACGTCTTCTTAATCTGGTAATCCGTTTAAGCAGAAAGGAGAAATGTAAACGGATGATTTCAAGCATCCCATCCCGTCTGGCAGCGGCTAACATTAAAGGATACTATCTGAGACCACAAAAGGGCTTTCAATCCTTTCATTGCCGTTGGTATATCGACGCCGAATCTAAGTTTGCTAGTTTGTGAACTGCGAACGGGAAGAGAGTGATTCGTCTGAGCTTTGCAACAAAATTAAACAGATAAACGATTATTTTATACTAAGCCTTAAATTTCATTCACGTGATGTACATCTACTGCAGGGATAGCCAAACTTTTGATCGACCTATGTTTAAAATAATCTTCCAATATCATATGTGTTATGTTATCATTGTCTTTTGTATCTAAAAATAGAATTGATTTTAAATAAGCATTGATAAAACTATGTAAAACATATTCAATATCAAGTAATATCAATAAGAGAATTTTTTTTTCTCACAAACTAATTCGGTTTCAAAATAGTTTACAAGTAATCAAAGATTTTAATGACAGCATTAACTCGATACGAACATGTGCAATATTTGTAAAATCATATTGTTAGGATTTTCATTTTCATCAGCACATAATTTCAAAAGCGCTGTATGTATTTGGGAACCAAAATACATAAATACCACTATCTTTAAATAAATAAATCATAATCAAGTATTTTAAATACTTGAAAGCGGCTAGGTCAAGATTCAAAATAATCAGCGGGTATGTATGAGGAGATGCATAAATGTGGCGAAGATTGTTTTCAAACATCGATTTGTGTGGCGCTATATTCTCTCTGCCTACTGCTACATGGAAGCGGCGTGATGTTTAGTTATTTACACATTTTAAGTGTGTCCAAACACTTGTTCACAAATCTGGATTATCTCCAATTATAGGAGTTATTTTTCATATTATTTTTGACATCTCATCAAAAATGAAGAAGAGTATGGAAGTTCTAGTGATTCAAGAACAATGTTTCTAAATTGGTTCATATATATAGAACTTCCAAAATTTTGAGTAGTGTGGTTGTCAATAATGGGTAGAATTCCTGATTGTAACACGTGTGTAAAGTGATCACTTAAACCAGCCTATGACGGTCGTCAGCCCCGTAAATGCCCACACTTTCATATTCTTCTTCATCTATGATAAAATGTCAAAAAATAATATTTAGTTATTTATTTTCATTAATTGATTCGGCAGTCACTTTGTGGTAAAATCTATCCATTTTCAATTAATGTTTTACTTAGTAAATACTATTATTTCTTAAAATCTACTGTGACAAGTGTTTCGATGCATTCCGCATCATTTTCAAACACCGTATACGTGTACGGTGTTTGAAAATTATGCGGAATGCATCGAAACACGTGTCACAGTAGATTTTAAGAAATAGTGGTATTTATAAAGTAAGACATTAATTAAAAATTTAGTTATTTAGTTTATAAACTATCGATAATAAGCATCATTAAAATTGAAACAAATAATGATGATATCAATAAAAAATGGCAGTTTATTAGCAGCTATTTTGGTAAAATCAAGGGTGTTTTGATTCAATAATAGGGCATCAATAGAAATACCAAATTGGGTTCGCAACACCGAAGTGATTTCGAATATTTCTCTATGGCACTCGAGTAACCAGCACTAGTTAACATTAGTGACGTGGTAAAACATCGGTGTTAATTCTGCTCGCTAAAATTGGACGGTTACCTAATTCGTTATCTGCATAACGCTTTTGGAACGAGCGCTGGTGACATTTTTGTCCAAAGCAAAGTGCATTAACGCTAGCCGGTGGACACAAATGGGTATCGACATTTTCGTGCTTGATTATATTTAACCTTCGATGAAAACTATGGTAGCCATGACTGGAAATCAATGAACGCGACGGGTTTAAATTCAGATGTAATTACAAAATAAATTATGATATTTCTTGAATGTTTTTCGCAGATACTTTGTGGCACATTTTATAAACGTTATAAAATTAAACAAATTTGTTTTAACCACTTTTTTATTATAAGTACACTTTAACCTACCGGTTTCGACAAAAACCTTGGTTAAAACAAAGATGTTTAATTTTATAAAGTTTAAATTAGGATAATTTATACAGGGCCATTTTCGTAAAATACTACCTCAAGGGCGCTTTATGGTGAATGAATTGGGGAAAAGAAGATGGTGGAAATGATTTAGCTAACAAATGTTTAAGTTTTTAGTTTTTTTCTCAAAATCATCTCACTTTCACTATTTCTAATATTCATTTCTTTTATTCTGTGGTATAATGAAAATAATTAATGCTATGTGAATAATCGGTGGGTATATAAGAGGAAATGCATGAACCCAGAAGAGGCGAACATCGTTTGCAAAGTCATTTTAAAATGGCGTTCTATTCGCTCTGCCTACCCTTGCGAAGAGGCCACGTGATAGTTACTTAGTTTTTTTCTATGTGAGAGGCTATATATGAACAATGAGGTACCACGTATAAGTAATATTTATCATTGTGTTTCAATAACTCAAGGAATCAACAATAATGCAATGTTTGTCGTTATCTCGAAAATATCTCATATTTAAGTTTACACAAATGGTTTTGATCTTAAATCGTTTATATAAATATTACCCATTGAAGCACGAATCAATGACACTGTTAAAAATTAATATACATAATATTTTGAATGTAAAGTTTGTACTGATGCGTTTACTTTGAGATGCTCGATCTTTCTCTATTTCTCGCATTGAATCTCTCTTTTTATTAACTTTAAAGAAGTTTTACTTGCATCGTGGTATCGTTCGTTTTGTTTAAATTTAGATATTTATTATTTATCGTTTGATAAAATAATAAAGTAGGTACCTAATAACATTATGAAAGCCCGAATCGAAAAACAATTTAAGTAAAATTTTCAAGGTGGTATTTAAGTTTGTTTTGGAGGATGACTGACATGCTTCGCAATTAGTACCAATAAAAGAAACACTAAAAAGTGAAACCTTTGTGTCTGCCGCTAAATGGCCCGCAATTCGCGTCTCGGGCGAGTCATAATTGGGGTGAAATCATCGTAAAGTTTTGTTTGAGTTTAAAATCACATCTCTACCTGGACTACTCGACTACTTTAAAAAGAGAACACTTTTTCGGCCACAACGGGGCGAATGGGCAGGTCCACCGAGGGTAGGATCAGACCGATTACTTGGCGACGTTTGTTGAATGCTTGAACGGATAATTAGGGGTCGCCGCCCGATATCGACCACCAGCAATTAGGGGAGTTTTCGTCTACCTTTTGCCAAAATCCCCTCGAGCGAAAAAGGCTTTTTTCGTAAAAGACTTGAGGCACTTTGTAACAAAACGATCCATACCAACACCCCAAAAATAATATTTTCGAATAATTCTTTTTTTTTTTTTTACTTGTTCTTCATTTTAGAGTCATTTTCTTGAGTATTGGAGAGTAGACTAGACCGAGAATAGGCAAATTTGCAAATATATATTTTTTTGTGTTACTTACTTATCGTTTTATAGTTCCTAATGAATTTCTTTGTGGTCATTTACCTGCTAATTACTTTTGGCGCCGTCATTTCCTGGTGTAAACCGGAAACGTTTAAGTATCGTTATCAGCAGAGATACTGGAAGTAATTTTCAAACGCCCAGAAAACAGTTTTATGGTACATTTACACCATTTATTATTCCGTGAACCGTGTGTGATTCCTAAAAAAAGAGTCTTTGTGTTATTCCTTCCTCCAATAAATAAATCCTATAAATCTCTTTAGCTCGCATTAAGTAGAATGTTTGCTGAAGAACACATTTTATTTATCCCCAAAAGGAATTTATATGGGATATTTATTCAATAAATCGCGTTACGGTGCATCAGTTCGGGACCCGATATATATATATTGGAACTATAGATGGAGCCTTTGACAAATCAAATAAGGATGTGATTTGTACTTCCTTTTGATTTTCAATTGATGTTCTCACGCTAGTCCAAGCGGTTTCCAATAAATATTGACTTTTAAGAAATATTTTTCTACGTGTGGGTGCTATGGTGCACTTACGTGTATATGTATAAATATATCTTTAAAAATCGATTTAAACAACATATATAGGATGTTTTTATGATATCGATTTTTTTCTCCAACGGATTATTATAAGTTTAGAAGCAGACGAAGGCCAAGGGAAACTTGCCATGATCAAGTACTTCAAAGACTTGAAAGTGGTCAGGTAAGGAGTGGGAGTAATTGGCCGTTATATATGAAGATATGAATGAACGTGGAAGAGGCGAAGATTGCTTGCAAAGATAGATTGGTGTGATATTCTTTTCTCTCTGCCTACATTAAAAATATTGTAAAGAATATGTATTTTTTAATAACTATTTTAAACGCCAATTTTTGGCACTGAACTGAACCGATGTAACGCATCTTTTTCATGCTAATTCATACTTATCCTCACTCCTTATTAACATAGATTGAAAAGTTTTTAAAAATAAAACCTTACAAAGACGGCATCAGTTTGATGCCATTCATGCTTGAACGAATACACTTTTCGCTCAATAATTTCTTTTGAAGTACAAAACGTATGCAATGTTTTCAATAACAATCTTCCGAAGAGGAGAATAATAGTTACATAAGCGTGAACTACCGTAAATAAATGATGCACTTTCCATACAAGGCTTCAAGAAGCATCGCATATCGCCTTTATGAGGTTCCTAGCACAAAAGGTCCACAATTTCGCCATCCGCACATAAGAACGTAAGAAATACGGACGAGAACTGAGCAGCGAGAGGAGGACAATAGAACGTCAGTATTAAGTAATGTAAGATGTTGTATGATATTCTCAGACCGTTGCAAATTATCATATTATTGCTCGCGATCCTCATGCATGTTGAATAAAGGAATTTCACGCCAGTTAGGCGAATATTTTCTAGACGAATCGAAGCGATGAAATGCATGTGATGCATTATTTGATATGCGTTTTACGGAGTAGGTAGCGACTGCGGCGATTCGTTGCGCTGCATACAATAAAGCCCTTTCATTGAAAACTAGCCTGGAGCTTTTTTAATTCTGCCAGACTGTTTGTACTGGGTGAGTACGTAGGTCCAGCTTCCCTCAGGATGATCGCTATACGCGGATCTAGGGATAATGGCCTCCCTAATGCGAGCTTCAGGGTGGAAAACCCACAAATAGACTACCTCGGCAGTAATATTCGGAAAAATCTGTTTAAATAAATTTCATTTTTATTATGTGTGCCACATGAAATTATTTTCTATTCAGATTTTTTAAAAACTTAATAAACACAATAAATTGAATAAATGTGGATTTACGAGCTATTTTTTTGCATTTCACCGTTTGTCATTAATAGTTTTTTTTAAAACTCCTTTTATCATTCATAGTTCCCTTTGTGTAATACCACTTAAAAACTGTAAACTTGTCATCAGTTGACCTGTTGGTGGAATGTTTAAAAAGGAAAGGTTTTAAGTGGTATTACACAAAGGGAACTGTGAATGATAAAGAGAGAGTTATATTACCATACTACAAAGTTAACAATCCTTTTAACATACCAAATATAATTTTAAAATGTAACAAAATATTTTTTTTCAAATTCTTTTACAGTCATTAAGTGCTCTTGATATTAAAAAATGTCATGAAATAATTGTATTGTCAAGTCTAATGGAATTTTGAATCAACAAATCGAAATTAAAATAAAGGAATAAATTAGAGGCAAGTATTTTGAATGTATCCAATTATTTGTTTACAAATTTTAGATTTTGGTCCACTTAGGTGTTATTCACACATTTTTTTATTTATTGATATCTCAACATAGATGAACAGGAATATGCATAGCAAATTCGGTCGTTAGCCCTGTAAATGCCCAAACTTCCACATTGTTATTCATCTACGCCGAGATATCAATAAAAAAACTCATGAAATTTAAGACAATTCATGACGTGAATACGTATCTATATTTTCATATTATTATTTGAGTGTGTCCAAATACTTGTTCACAAAATTTGGATTATCTCCAATTACAGGAGTTACTTTAATTTTTTTTGACATCTCATCAAAGGCAAAGAAAAATATGGAAGTCTGGGCATTTACAAGGCTGACGACCGTCATAGGCTGGTTTAAGTGATCACTTTACACACCTGTAACATTCACTAATTCTACCCATTATTGACAACCACACTACTCAAATTCTTGGAAGTTCTATATATATGAACCCATTCAGAAACATTGTTCTTGAATCACTAGAACTTTACTAGGGACATCTTTTGGTGAGATGAAAGCCAGCCCCGTAAATGCCCAGACTTCCATATTCTTCTTCATCATTGATGAGATATCAAAAAATAATATCTATATTTTCATTAAAAAATTCTTTAAACATAATAAATTGTCATCAGTAGCCATATTCAAAAGGCACGTTTTGTATTATTTTTTTAGGACGTAAGTACTGAGCACCGGTAATTTAGAAGTTAAAATAATGATTTTTAATGGATTAGGGTAGGATACTCGTTTGTGTATGGACTTTACGTTAAAAAGAAAAACTTTTTACAGCATTAGTGAATGTCACCATATACATGTATGACAACTGACTGAGTACCTTCGTATGTATATGTTTAAATTATTGTACCTAGTAATTTGAAAAGTTTTTTTAAAAGCTTTCATAGCCTGTGGGCGAAGCTTTTCCTGCTTTGAATTTGTTTTTGTTTTTATAACAAAGGATATTTATTAAATACATAAAGGGAGCTTTTATTCCACACAAGTACTGGACATTTCATAGGTTAAGCACCGGAAGTAAACGAGAAACGCATGTACTTCTTCTTCTTCTTCTAAACTCTATCAGCACCCAATGGTGCATAGGGCACTGCATCGAATGGAACCAGTTTTATTTTGATCGTCAAGTACTTGAAGAACAGGTGATGTCAAATACATGAAAGTCAACCCTGTGCTTCGGTTACCAGTCAAGGGTAATATTTAATAAATATAAGAGAGAGAGAGAGAGTATAACAAAAATTGCAAATGTATGTAAGTTGGTATAACATATTTTACAAGCGTGTTTGTAGGTGTTTCAACTGAGCAAATTATATCTCCGCTTTTTTATATAAAAGAAATGGAAGACTGATTATTCCTGAGCTAATGACCTGTCATTTGACGGACTACAGTGATCACTTTATACACTTGAATAACGTAATGAATGCAATATGGATGTCCAATAATGGGTAGAATAGTGAACGTTATTCAAGTGTATTAAGTGATTACTTAAGCCAGCCAAATGCCAGGTCGTAAGTCCTGACATGCTCTGAGTTCCATTTAGATAGATGATTATACTAAGAGATACCTTTAAGGCCCAATATACTATAAATCACAATTTATTTAAATCCAGGTAACATTTGAACATTTTAAATTTCTTTCTTAGAAATAAATACATGGTTTTGATGATAAAAGAGTTATTGATCGGTAAGGAGTTAAAAAATTTATAATTTTTCTTCTTCAATATATTTTCTAAATAAAGTATCATTCTAGTAATATTTATATAGACACGACTGGCTTCTTGTGCAGCCGAACGCATATTGAATCATCCAGATCGCGAGTTACCACTTCATACACACACACCATACATCTTTCGTAGGGTGATGAATCAGGTGTTAGATATATGAATAAATAATAATAAAAAACTGTTACATTATATATTTCATGTGTTACGCTTTATAATAATATATTTATAATAATAATAATATGTTTCAATATGAGGTCGATAATAGTTAAAAAACGATACGGATTAAATTGTATTGTCTAACATTTAGAAACTACGAATGAGTTCCTGATCTAATTATTTCAAGAAATATAGGACAAAGATGTCCAGTGCTCGCATTTATGTCTGTCTGCAGACAATACTAGGTAGTCGGTAGAGGCGATGCCTTTATACACCCCATATACCTTAAGCTCGGTGGAGAGTCGGACAATATGGTCTCGCGTAATGCCTGACGTAAATCTACCCCTCGATGGAGTTGTATCGGGCCATTGGGACCAGCTCCGCTACAGATGGAGATTAATGAAACGACGCGAGTAATAAAATTGAGCAAAGTGCCATTCCGTTAATCTAATTAATTTAACTGTTTATAAGGTGATTGTAGCGGGAAGGTCGGAGGGGATGAAACGCCGGATTATTGGGCGATTGAGACAAAGGGATGAAGATAAGTAATACAAGATAAAGCAATGGTCACTTAGGGAAGATGTTATGTGGTAAGGTAGTGGAAGA
Organism: Brachycentrus maculatus; assembly: GCF_059751285.1. Lineage (NCBI taxonomy): Eukaryota > Metazoa > Arthropoda > Insecta > Trichoptera > Brachycentridae > Brachycentrus > Brachycentrus maculatus. The sequence continues at coordinate 578,975 of NW_028280959.1, read as the reverse complement.
TGATTATTATTATTATAACTCGCTAGTACTTTAATGTTGGTTATTACATATGAGTGTTATAAGTAGTGTAGTGATTTCTTCTTTAAACACTTATCCAAGCCCCAATGGTGCATATGGCACTGTATAATATAAAAACAGTGTTATCTTGACCGTTAACACATAAAAGGAAAGTGATCAGCCCTCCGCTTCAGGTACCAGTCCAGGATAATATTGAATTAATTAATATAACAGTGAAAAAATCACTTTTATTTTTTGATCCCCCTATGGGAATCGAACCCGGGACCTCTGGAACCATAGTAGCCGAGTGTGCTGACCATTACACTACGGAGGCGGACATGTGGCGGAGTGATTTATAGGAGAGATTAATCTAGAATGCCCGAATGCCCTTGCCAGACTATGCGGTGGCTATGTTGTTGTCACTACTGTGTCACCAACGTGTCCACATTAATACAGAAGGTAATTTGATTTTCGTTTATTAGGGAAGTATGTTTTCTAAGGAGGGAAGGATTGATAAAGATATTGAAAGGAAATTGAATGCTGGGAACACAGCAAATGATGCACGGAAATCAGTTATGGCAAATAAAAACCAATCGGTGAAAGCTATAATATATTGGCAATGCACAATGGAGACCTGGTACCGACCCTAATGTATGAAAGCATGGAGTTGGAAAAAGAAGACCGAAAATAATGAATGCAAGGGTGAGATAATCACTATTGACAAAATTGAGAGAGGTGTGTCGAAATGGTTTGGAGACGTGGAACAATGAATGAGTGAGGAAAGAACGGTAAAACAAATTTATGATGTAAATGCAGTTGACATCAGGAGCAGAGAAAGACCGAGAAAGGCTTGGCATAATCAAGTAACTATGTTAAATACTCAAAACTGGTCAGAAGTCAGAGTAATAATCAGCGGGTATATATTAGGAGATGAAAGGATTTACTAAATTATAAAACACCACCATAGAATAAAATCTTCGGTCATTAAAATGTTCGGTCGAAAAAAAGAGAGAAAAATTAACGAATGTACATAATACAGTACCCATGCTAGCTTCCACCATTGCGTGCTAGTCATATGAATAATAATTATGATTTCTTTTGCCTGTAGGGGAGATCACGCGTGCCATTTTCATAATAATATTATTATTAATGCCTCACGTACAAAAGTTGACTTGACAGACAAATTATATTCAAAACAAAAAATTCGTATGAAATAATAAAAGACTAAATATATATTACATATGTATGTACATTATACGTCAGTGTCATTAAACAGATATAATTTTACCTCGTATCTTACACAAGCATTGGACGAGTACGGGTATATAACCTGGAGTGAATTTTAAGGACATTATATCCTTTGTATTGTCTTTTGCCCTAAGCTTTTAAACATCATCTGTATCTTGTGTTTTTTACCTTTCTCATAGATTTTGTTTTATCTACAGTTCTTTCCTCACTCAGTCGTTCCACAAGTTCAAACCATCGTAACATCTTTCAACAGCCAAATTGTCATTTTTCTGAATACGTAGGTAAAGAGTATGGAACTCCATATTCGTCTATCCTAACATACACTCCTAGATTCTTCTACGACGATACTTGCATGTACTCATGTATGCACTCTTGTTACGTAGATTTTTGACATGACCAAATTCAGGCTTCGGCTGATTTGGAAGTGCCAAGCATTTTTCGTTATTTTTTCACATTCACATTTGGCAAAATTACTCCCTTTGTCATCCTATTGTAATTTAAAAATATATATGTATCAATGTTTTTTTAAACCGATAAAACCTTTTTTTATAAACACATTTTTTACCGAAATGGCAGCGCTATCTGTTGAATAAAACAGGAACACACGGCATAATTAACATTGATTATTGTAGATAGCGTACTTCTGGACAGCTGCTGTCACCTAGCATTTTCAATGTTTTCGATTGTATTGTTGTTTCATGGATTTTCAAAATTTTCATTTCATCAAAAGTGTTGTGAAATTAAATCACTTAAGAAAAATGTGCTAACTCTTTTCTTTCTTTTTCTTTTAACCAGACTGAGCCACAGCAATTCGTGTCCTGGTACAGCTAGAATTAAAAAATAAATATTAAGTTGTAATACTACTTATGTCTACGAAATCAGTGTTTTAAAATGACAACCTCTGTAATTTGTACTATATTTCGAAAACTTCAGGCATAAAATTGTGCAAGGGCAAATCTCCCTTAAGTTATGTCTTAAGACTTTCTGCAGCCCTATTTCTATTCTTACCATTAAAACGCTACAACCTTTAAATTATTAAATAATCTGTAAAATTACTGAAAAAATGAAATTTTTGTAATTATTCCGGTCTTATTAAAATTGAAATCTGATCTAAAAATCAAAACAATTATGTTTGTCTCTGCTTCAGCTTGTACGTCACAAGAAATTACTTGTTATATTAATTCCACAAAATTTGTTCTGTATGCCTGTTTAGATTATTATTAGTCCGTCACGCAATTCAAAATGGCTAAATTATTTCGAGTTGCGTGGAAATATTTTTTAATGTGCTTTTATAATACCGTTTTGGACACGAACGAGTGGCATTCACAGTAAATGAATATTAAAAATGTACGCTAGTCGGTCCCTTGGGTGAACTATTTTGTTGTCACGTGTTGACAAACCGCTATTTATTATTTCAGCTGTCATGAAAGTGAGGTGTTTTTGAGCCAGGTCATTCTAGGAAGTCGCAGAAACTTAGTGACAAGGTCGCAAAAATTGTAATTGCATTTTATATTTACAGGCTTAACTTATGTTTAATGTAATACATAAAATAAAGTATAAATATATTATGACCTTAAATAATGATAAAACTAAATGCATGGTCGTAGAAACAGCAGAATTAAAGTAAAAAATCGTACTAGATATTGAAAGCTGTCCCACCGCAATCTCAGATCTGATACAGAAGCATCTAAGCACGGCTGTCCAAACTTAAAACACAGTAAGGGACATTTTTTTGTATTATTTTTTGACATCTCATCAAAGATGAAGAAGAATATGGAAGTCTGGGCATTTACGGGGCTTACGACCGTCATAGGCTGGTTTAAGTGATCGCTCTACACACGTGTAACACTTAAACCAGCCTATGACGGTCGTAAGCCCCGTAAATGCCCAGACTTCCATATTCTTCTTCATCTTTGATGAGATGTCAAAAAATAATATGAAAATAACTCCTGTAATTGGAGATAATCCAGATTTTGTGAACAAGTATTTGGACACACTCAAAATGTTGTACATTTTTTAGTAGTTTTGCATTTTTTGTGCATTTTTGGACTAAGTAGCATCTACGAGGTGCTGCACCTCCTAAAGCAAATTTTTGTTTTTGTTTTATGAACTATTTATTGTAGGTACTGTGTACATGGTAAAAATATCTAACAAATATAGGTATTAGTTTATTTGGGCAGCAAAATAACTCAAAAGTCCTTAAAAATCAGAAATAATCAGTCTGATAAAACAAGCAAGAATAGCATTCAATAAGAAATATATATTTTATTATTATAATACTTATAGGTTCAAAACCAGGAACAACTTTAATTAAAACTTTAGTCTAGAGCAACTGTTGCATGGAAGCAAAACGTGTACTATCATCGGGTAGGCATAAAGGGGACGATTGGAGGCGTTTGAGATGTGGTGCTATAGGTACGTGTTTCGGATTCATTGGTCGGAATATGTAGAAAACAACGAGGTATTAAGATAGGCCTGGGGAGTCAAGATGATCAACACAACAGCAAACCAAATGGATAGGCCACAATACAAGTCACCCAGGCCTGCTTCATATGATTGCTGAGGGCATGTGCGAAGGCACAACCTACAGAGGATGACGGCGCTTAAGCTACATAGATCAAATTATCTCCAAAATGCGTTGTAGTGGATATACCGAGTTGAAGAGACAAGCGAAGAATAGAGACGGTTAGAGTATGGCCATGAACGAAGCAAACCAATCATCACACAGATTGTTCCCCACCAAGAAGTTCGTGTAGCTCCTAAAAAATCCAGCTAGAAACGATGGTATGACGTCACTGGGGGCTTTTGACTTTAGAATATATTTCTAGTGCCGCTTAAAGTGTTCCGGTACTTGATCGCAAGGGTGCTTTATCATCAATTCGCATTCCAAATATCCAGCTTCTGGTTGAATGGGCGGGCGCGGGGAGGGGAACATACGTGTCGGGGGGCGGGGAAGTCACGTGACTTGTTATTGTCACACCCCGCCTGCAAAACACGGTTATAACTGCAAATCAAGTGCACGTATGAAGTTTTAATTTGCAATGCTGCGCGAATCACTATAGCACGTCGTGGCAGTGTGTAAATTTATCGATTATCGCAAATGGATAGTGAAGGGGTAGTACCTACGTATGAACGTCGATATGTTCGCCTGATCCATAGAATTGATATTCTCACTAGTAAAATTCTTAATACTTTTATTCTTTTTTATTTTGTATATTAAAAGCATTGATAACTTTGTGGTATGGTAATATAAAACTCTCCAAATCATCCGTTGTTCACATTGTGTAATACCACTTTTATAAACACTTATTCGTGACTACCGGTTTCGGAAAATCATTCGATCATCAGGTAATTAAAATAAAATTTAACTTCGAGTCCACTTTTAAAAACATTCCCATTATGATTCATTTGTCTTCCGTCTCCCTTTCAAATTTTTATTTTTATACAAATGTCAAATCGTTATAATTTTATTTTAATAACCTGGTGATGGAATGAACAATAAATGAAGGAAATAATATGAGAAAGGAGAAAAAAAACAATAACCGAAACCAACTGATATAAAGGAAAGTATAAAATAAACTATTCGATCGACATTTATTAAATCATTTTGAAATTTAGACAGTAAAAAATATTGTTACATTAAATATACGTGTCGGGTTGTGGTCCCGTGGTTAGTGTCGCGGACTATTAAGTCAGAGTTTCTCGGTTCGAACCCACTCTACCACAATTTGATACCTATTTCTAATAATGAGCCGTTTAGGCTCACAGAAATAATGTGAAATGGAAATATTTGTGTTAATAATAAAAACACTATATTTTTAACTAATATTTTTCTTTTAAAATAAATCAGTTCGTTGTCAATAATTTATTTAATTTGATTTCCCCAAGAGAATCAAACCTTGGACTTCTAACTAGGTAGCCATATGCGGTAATATATGGACTTTAGAGGTGGACAAATTTTATATTTATTTTTTATATCCTGCACTAAATATATTGATAAAAAACAAGTATGGAGAAAAAAAAATGAAAAAACGACTTTGAACCGAAAAATAAACAACATGCGAAGGGGTAAATTGAGAATTACCCATGATGAAATGTAGAGAAAACAATCGTACATCGGATGCGGTATTCCTACGGAGCTAGCTTGTTAGTATAACCGAGATAAAGAAAGATGAATGGCCTGAGGGATAAACCTTGTCAGGGTAGACTTTTCGTGACACCAGAGGCGTTAGCCAAATAATCATAAGTAGCGGAAAATATGCTATAACTAATATTCATGAGTAGGAAACGATAATACCCACTCTATTCAGGTTGGTCTATTCTTTATAGGCTGTTTCAGTGACCGGAAATCCACTTAATATAATTGTTACTGAAATCATTATTCCTAAAATGTTCACGAGATCCTTTTGGTCATCCCGTTTTCTGGAACAATGGCCCCCGAACGGGAGATGGAAGGAAAACAATACGACATTATGTCAACAGTAAACTTGGTGCTTGATAATGGGTTTTTATATAAACATGTCGTGAATCAAACCCACACAGCCTAAAGACTGGATGGAGAGAATACCTTGGTAAATCGACACGCGACTCCGAAACTATACTAAACTTCAAAAACATTTGAATATACATTTTTTCGAAAAATAAAAATACTTTGTGTTTTGATCCACTCACATTTTTACTAACCAACTAGTTTCGGCAACAACCTGTTGCCCTCTTCAGGGTTTAATTTATGACTTGACCCTTGAACCCTGAAGAGGGCAACAGGTTGTTGCCGAAACTAGTTAGTTAATAAAAATGTGAGTGGATCAAAACACAAAGTATTTTTATTTCTCGAAATAATATATCAATTGATCCACAAAGTTAATGCTTTCAATATTCAAAACACATTTAAATATGTTTTAAATTATACAAGTTAAAATCTTCTGAGGGTATTTAAAAACCATTCTGGGGTAAGACAAAGTTAATATATGTATATAGGTACCAATATTAAGGTATACAATTAAGAAATATTAATGTTATTAAGAACTTCGGGACGCGGATCTGACTTGGGAGGATGCAAGGGAGCTGGCAGCCGACAGAAAAGCCTGGAGACAGTTTGTGGACTCCATATGCTCTACCTAGGGAGCGGATATGGTTTATTATTTTATTATTTTTTTTTAGTGTACGAAGATTTGTTTTTGCATTACCATTAAAATGACTACTATTTACTAATGCTTACTATGTGATACAAATGGAATGTCTAACTAAGAAAACAATTTTATTTAGACGCTATTTTTAGAAGTTTATACAATATTTATATTACAATCCAATCAACTACTAATAATTATACTGCATTATAGTTTATTTTTCTATAAACACTATAATCTAGAGTGCGTCGAAACGTTTATCTTTATAAAGTAAGTATGGTAAAAAGTGATATTTTTAATATAATTTTTAGTTCGTAATTTTAATCGTTTAAAGTAATTAATATTTCGGCTCGAAGTGATATTTGTCAAAGAAATTTCATATTTCCCCAGTTTTCATCATATTTTTTTATACTTACCCTTTTTCCCACCCAATGGTGCATATGGAACTGATAGATGTTTCAGGTACCAGAGTGATTCAATGAATATTGCTAGTAAAAAATCACTGATATTTATTTTAAGCCCCCTAGAAATCAAACCCGAGACCTTCGCTTATCACTACACTAATATACAAATGTCGCCAGGTAGAAGATTGACTAACTTATTAAATTAATTTATTATCATGTAAATATGCAGTTATTTCTTTCTTGCGCTGGCGTGACGATCAGTACGTGTGGAGAGAAGGGGTAGCTACTTCACACTTTATACAGTTTCCTGTCTTATTCATACATCCGCAGAGAATTTACTTTACATAATTTTATGGTATCGATAAGTGTATCCACCCACTCTGCATGTTCCGAGGGACCAATATAAAACTTGCTTACTATACTATACCATACGTACGCACAGAGACAAAAATTCCCTTAATACCCACGACTATCGCATTTCCTTGCAGATAGCTCCGCAATTTCGATCAATATCATCTAATGTGAGTATCTATATACCATGATTAAAGAAAACACTTGTTTTTTACCACTTGAGTTTTATTATAGACTACATGTTTCAGAAGTTAAACTTCCATCATTCAGGTCTGTATAATAACTAAAATATAAAATATAAAATTGTTCTATAAATAAATTATAATAATTGTTCTATGGAGATTGTGATAAAAAATGTATTGGCCAAACTGCGAGAAATTTAAAGATTAGAATTAATTCGGAATTTGCAAATCACATAATAGATACTAATCACTCATTTCACTCTCATAAATTAAAATTATTTCACCTTGTTCCATATAAAGGCCAAATTATGAATTATCTTGAAAATTTAGAAATCCAAAAAAGCCTGAATTCTAATAATAATTTATTAAATAATATATTGTTTCAAAATTCTTCACCTTTGCTTTCCATTTTTCCTTTGTTTTCAAACTCCGTCCCTTGACTAACCCCTACCCCTTACTTTCCCCTCTCCTTATTTATAGAACAATTTTATATTTTAGTTATTATACAGACCTGAATGATGGAAGCTTAACTTCTGAAACATGTAGTCTATAATAAAACTCAAGTGGTAAAAAACAAGTGTTTTCTTTAATCATTGTAACATGACTTACCACAAAGTTAATGCCGAAACAATAAATCTATATACCATATTACAGCATAAAAATTAACTTCACCGTTTTTATTTGCATCATTTTGAATGTGTCCAAGTTCATCTTCTTCTTCTTCTAACCCTTTTCCGCACCCACTGGTGCATAGGCCACTGCATCGTATTGACACAGTGTTATCTTAATCGATACTTACATTAAAGCAAGGTGTCCAAATATATGTTCTCAAGCATGAATTTTTTCCACAAAGAGTTATCTTTACTTTTTTTTGACATCTTAACATAGATGAAGAAGAATATGGAAGTCTGGGTATGTAAAGGGCTTATGATCTATCATTATATATTTAATATAATAAAATATATGATGTAAATTATGTTTTTTTAAATATCCTACGAGGAAAATTGATATAAAACCTTATTTTCTTTATTGTTTCGGCATTAACTTTGGGGTAAGACATGTTACAATGATTAAAGAAAACACTTGTTTTTTACCACTTGAGTTTTATTATAGACTACATGTTTCAGAAGTTAAACTTCCATCATTCTGGTCTGTATAATAACTGAATGATTAAAGAAAACGCTTGTTTTTTACCACTTGAGTTTTATTATAGACTACATGTTTCAGAAGTTAAACTTGCATCATTCAGGTCTGTATAATAACTGAATGATTAAATAAAACACTTGTTTTTTACCACTTGAGTTTTATTATGGACTACATGTTTCAGAAGTTAAACTTCCATCATTTAGGTATGTATAATAACAATTATTAATGAGTTATTATACAGACCTGAATGATGGAAGTTTAACTTCTGAAACATGTAGTCTATAATAAAACTTATGTGGTAAAAAACAAGTGTTTTCTTTAATCATTGATATAAAACCTTTGTACAAACTATGTCAATAGTAGAAATATGTAAATTTAGAATTTTTTATTGGTAAAACGATTTTAGATATGTTTTTACCGTATTGAATTCAATTTATGAAGTTAACTATTTAGAAGAAAAGTATTTGTAACTTAATATGATTGGGAAAAGTAGAAAAATGAAATAATTAACATTTTTTTATTTATTGATTTGGCGTTTCATTAGTAGAACTCCATTTTAATTTATGTATAAATGTTTAATTAAACACAGATTTTTTGAGTCTACTAAGTTGTATTTTATTAACAAAAACACATAAAAAAATTATACTGTGACAATTGTTTTGCTTTGTTAGGGCATTATCATGTTGATCTAATGCAGCGGTCGGGGAACCGGGTAAATTACCCCGAACGGAGTAAAAATTAATTTCTCGGGGTAATAAGGAAATTACTATTTGACACTTACTATTTTCATTTAACTTTTTTTTTCTTTTTCGTGCAGATTAATTCAATAAATAAGTGTTATTTTAAATATGCATTGATTGTCTTCTTTTCAAAATAGGGGGAGGGGGTAATATCGACTTACGCAAAAAAATTGGGGTAGTGGTTAAAAAAGTTCTGATCTAAAGGCTTAAAATTTCAAATATATTTTTTTTACATATTTAAAATTAAAATAAAATTTATAGCTGAAATATTTTGGTATCAAAATGTAATATTTAAGCCTAAATAAATATTCAAATTAGATTATTCTTACCCTCAGACTGAAAAATCAATATTTTTTCATAATTTGCTTCAACGAACCTATAACTAAGGGTTGCTAACGAACCGAATTACAAATTTGAATGTTAAGTACCAGATTACACGCTATTTCAAAATACTGTTTGGTTGGTTGGCTAAAAAATATATATTAAATATGTTCTGCATAAAGTTAGGCACATTATATATTAAATTTACGGATTTATGATTGGATATTTGGCTGTTAAAATGTTGGGTGGGATCGGTTACTAATTGTACAAAATAAATACTTTAATATTTTATTATGATCGATATTTCAACATAGATGATGAAGAATATGATTGTGGTTTAACAATTTTGTATTATTATTGATATCTTGGCATACACGATGAAGAATATATGTATATCCAATATATATAGTGTAATGTTCTGGAGGTCCCGGGTTCGATTCCCAAGGGGGGTAAAAATAAATGTAAGTAATTTTTTCACTGTAATATTTATTCAATATAACCATGGACTGGCTGATCACCTTACCTTCATGTGTCAAACGATCATGATTTTAAAAGAGAAATATTTGTATTTTAATTATTACACAAATATTTCAATTTCATACTATTTCTGTGAACCTCAGTGGCTCATTATTAGAAATAGGGATCAAACTGTGATAGAGTGGGTTCAAACCGAGAAACTCTGACTTAAAAGTCCGCGACACTAACCACGGGACCACAACCCGACACAAATATGGAAGTCTGGGCATTGTAAACATTTTTTAAAGGGTTGGTTAAAGTAATCACTTTATACATGTTTAACATTCACCATTCTAAACATAATTGACAACCACGCTACTCAAATTTAGAAAGTCATATTTATACTTAAATTGAAAATATCTAGCTCATGCTATTTCTTCCGAAACATCTTAAAAATTTATATTTTAAAAATATTACAAAGTGGATTACTTAAACCAGCATGAAACAGGTTTTTAGCCATATAAATACCCAGACGTCCATATACATGTACTTCTTTAACTTTATTGAAATATCAATAATAAAAGAAATATAAATAACTCATTTTTAAATGTTTAAGGTAGGTATATATGTAATATAGAAATAGGTATTATTTATTGATTTGGCATTAACTTCACGATTTAAATATAAAAATGAAACACTTATATAAGACCTTTTTTTGTTAATAAATGTTAAAACAACTAGTTTTGTTTTGAGAACTACAAATGTTCGCATCAACATGTGAAAACACAAATTTAGTGTATATTTTCACTTGTTGGTTAGATTTTGATAAATGATTAGTTAAGAAATTATAAAAGAAATCTCAAAGTTTGCTTTTATCGATTTTTCTTTTATAATGAATTATTCATAAATACATATTTTTACAAAATCTACATACCTACTTAAAATTAGTCGAACGAGCTAATATTTATTATGTAAATTAAAGTATTTTATAATACGTACACCAGTTGATATATTTTAATATTGTCTCTTCTCCATAGATGGCATCCTACCAGTGTTACTATCCACTTTTATTAAAAACCTAACGCTTATTTACATATTATTATTTTTACCTAAACATAATGAATGCAGCCGAGTCCAGTTTAAGAGACGCAACTCCTAAAATTCGGCAACAGATGGCGCCTTCTATCTGAAAAGGTGGCTGCAATTACACCACCCTCATCTTCAGTAATTTGAAGGTTCTCGAGTGATTGCGCAATTAGTGATCTCTTTGGGGTATGGACCCTCGCTAACGAGGTATGAATCACACGGCCAAGGGGACCAGAAAAGTGTGAGATGTAAAATAATTGAACTGCCCGGGAGAGAGGACTCGGAAAACAGGTGGGCCCTTTTCACTAGGTACGAAGGTAGATCTTTAGTACCAATTTGCCTTGTGGGTAGCAAAAAGTTTGAGAAATAATATTATTTATTCATGTAAGTGAAAAGGTAATTATTTTTCGCATGAAATCGGGAATCTAAAGTGGCGAAAGTACCTTTCTGACTTACTTGACGGTAAAATGAAGTTAAAAAAATCGCTCTTTTGTTGATTTGCCATTAGCTTTGTGGAATAACATGATGATAAAAATATAAGAATTAAATATTTGCATGGATTTATTATTTGAGTTTATCAATGTAAACATAACTAGATTCGGAAACTACGGATGTTCTCACCAAAAGGGGAATATGCAAACTCACTTTATATTTTTACCGTTGATAGGAATATCTGTATTTTTTTAACTAGTCGTGTTTACATTAACATACTTTAAAGTGGTCTAGTACAAATGTTTTATTTTAATATTAAAAGTAATTTATACACACACACAACATTAAAACATTACAATGTGAATTTTTGAAACTTACATTTCTATTTAATGTTCATTTCCTTTCTTATTTAGCACTAATCTCTTTCATCCTGAGATCCTAGATCAAAGCGTCTGCAGAGAACTGTTGATTCAAATTAGTCAATCCGTTACGGTGCCCTATGTATCATTTTTTATTATAAAACGTTATTATTATTACATATGATAAATCATAAAAACTCTAAAATTCTAGATGATATGAATGCATTATGATATGTTTTAGAAACACACAGCCAAAAAAATCGTGGTTAAATCGAAAAGTTTCCTGGTTATAGAAATTATCACATTTCTCAAAATAACTGTTGTTTCATCAAAATAATACAGCGTTATCTTGATAGCAAATTTAGATAATAATATTGGCAAATGGTACACTTTATAAACATACAGTATGGTCATAGAAAAAAAGGAATTATCTGCCAAAGCACGACTAAAGAATTCAATTTCTGTTTCTCGGTGTTATAAATAATTGGATTTGCATCCATCTCACCCTCACCTTCCTCTATATGTTATAACGCATACGTGACTAATTTGTCATTTGTATGTATGTTTTTTGTTCCTAATTTCCTAATGCTGGATGTTGTGCATCTGCCACACGGATGCAACTCCGTTACGGTGTGTCTTTTAAATCAGATTATTTCCAAATCGTTGGATATAACATTTTCAATTAATTTCATACGGACATAATACAAGGCTTTAATTTATTTCCACTGCTGTTGTCAAATAGGAGAGATCTATAAACCAGGTACAAGTTTATTTTATTTAACGATACGGCAGTCACTATGTGGTAATATTAACCTATTTTTGACTATAGGTTTACTTATTAAATACCATTTTTACTTAAAATTCATTATTACAGATTTTTCGATGCACTCCACGTCATTTCCAATATGTTGTTTGATATTAATGTGGAATGCATCGAAATACGTTTCACAATAGATTTTAAGAAATATATTTATTTTAAAATTGTTTACTGTTTTATCTATATTTTTTTACATTTCATGACGAAATTTCACTCTAAAAATTATATGCGTCTTAAGAGAGACGAAGATTTTTTATAAATGGGGGATATGGAAAACGGAGGGTCATCTTCCCTACTTATAAATATATACATTCTTCGTCTCCGTTGAGATATCCATTATAAAGTTTTATTTATTTGTATCATTTCTATGTTTGTATCATTCTTATTTCTGATTTTTCATTTCGTGTCATGTAAATTACATATGTCACATGAACCGCAGAGATATGGAATAAAGATAAATAAATATTTTTATCTAAACTTGCATTAGATGAGGGATTTTATTAAAGATTAAAAATTATATATAAATGCGTTTTTTCGCTACATCAATAATCAAAGAAACAATGAAAAAAATAGTTAAAGTACTTTTCGTTCGTTATCAAATTGTTTCATATATTTTCTCTGAAGTAGTGAAGACACTGACTTGTGCCCATATGGAATTCACGCCACTGAGTGTATGTTTTATACTTAAATATTTGTATTTCTTTTAAAATATGTATATGCATACATATTTTAAAATAAATAAAATTGCAGGCCTAACACTTCGCGACAGAGTTAGAAACTCAGATATAAGATAAAATCTGCGATGTTGAAGATGTTGTGCAATGGGGAAGAGAAAAAAGACGTTTCTGGAGAGATCATGTGAAGGAAGCGAGTACGGATCGAGTGGTGAGGGTGGCAGCGGACAGCAACATAAGCGGGATCAGACCCCCAGGAAGACCACCTAAACGATGGAAGGATAGCTGGTCTTCCACCTCCCAGGAGCGACCCGAGAATGACAGGACCTAGTCCTAAAAGAAGAAGAAGAAAAAGAAGAAGAAGAAGAAGAAAATATGCATGTAATATGGATGTAATGGAGTGCTCTATGCATCTTTTTGTTAGGGCAAGGGTCAGAGGAACAATAAAAAGTAGAATTTAGTAAAAGCAGTAGGTAAAAACTCTTTCCGTCGGAAAGCTTTCTAGAAATATTGCTCATCGAGTGTAGCTTATTAATTAAATTGCAGGGGTTATTTTATCAAAGAACATAAAATGTATGAGATAGTTGAATTTAAAAAAATATTTTATTAATATTTTTTTAAACCTTTGATACCTACTCAAAAAGATTTGCTTTTTGAATACGGTAAAAATCTTTCTTAGAACATAACTTTCCACTTTCACCGTCCAACTTACTTATACTACCCATATAAACATGAAATGTGTAATTATTTCTTGAAAAATTCCCACCTTTTAGTGATATGTACAATTTCCAAAAGAAATTTTTAATGTACTTAAGTACCTACTTATAGATAATAATAAAAATAAATAAAAGTAACCTATTCAAACTTTTAAAACTTTTTTTTACAACTAAACATTTGTTTTAAAATACCCTGATAATTTGCTCTATTTTTGTTTCTATGTATTTAAAATAAAGTTCAAAAAAAAAATTTAGAGATCTCAATCAGTGATTGATTTAAACATTTAAAGTATTAATATAGAGTTTTTCAAAATAAACTCAAAATAAAATAAGTAATAATAATTTTTATTAAAAAGAGAAATATTTGTGTTTTAATTATTTACAAAAATACATCAGTTTCATACTATTTCTATGAGCCTAAGTGGAGCATTATTAGAAATAGGTATCAAATTATGGTAGAGTAAGTTTGAACCAAAAACTGTGACTTAAGAGTTTGAGACACTAACCACGGGACGACAACCCTCACATTTTTTTTATAACTTTAAAATGTATATTTTTAAGCTAATAAACACAAAAATAAATGTAAAATAAAATGATAAATACGTCAATTTAAAAACAGTTTTTTTTTGTATTTTTTATTTTGTTTAAAAAAATGTATTTGTGTTTTGATTTGAAACAAAAATACTTCAATTGCATACTATTTCTGTGAGCCTTAGTGGCTAAGAAAAATAATAATAAAATAATCAGAAATAGGTTTCAAATTATGGTAGAGTGGGTTCGAACCTAGAAATTCTGACAACCCGACAAATTTTTTATAAAATTAAAATATGTATTTTTAAGATATAAATACCAAAATAAATGTAAAATATAATAATTAATACGGAAATTTGAAAACAGAAACTAAAACGGATTGTAACATGCATACACATGTACCATATGTACTCACTTTTTAAATAAATTTGATAGTATGCACGAGGATGTTTTCGAAGCAATTGTTCGCCCGATTTAGCGATTACAAAAGAGATCACGGGTATCTACAATATTCCTTTACCTTTGAATAATGTGAGAGATGAAAAATCGTTCTAAGTACCTTGATATTAATATATCTGTAAGATTCGTTTCATTGTATCTCAATCCTATTATTGGTAGGTAAGAGGGGAACGTCTCTGCCTTTATTTATCATGACTTATTCTATTGCCTCCGTGGTAGTATGTAATTTATCTATAGGTATTCGCGAGTATTAACTACATACTACGATGCGTCGATGTTCGGGAGCTTTCGGCAATCGTCGGAAGCGCTCGGGATGTCCGCTTTCCCCCTCCGCCGCAGATGCCTCCTTAGCCAGTTCGCGAGGGGATTTCGTCAGTTGAAGATCGGTCTCGGTAACGGGTGGACGTTACGAAACTTTTCATCCGCCGGTTATCGTCCGTAAATTAGTTGAAAATATTGACGAAAAATTTAGCGAATATGTTTATACGAAAAGAACTCTGAGTGCGCAAGTTAGTTATATCGTGGAGTATTATCGAATTTAAGTCGATGTTATTCGATACAATAATAAACTAAATATATTGTTTTAAGAAACACACCCCTTTTACAAGATACGACTTTTGAAAGGACTGCGGGCTTTATCTAAAAATATATCAAACTACGTTATTCGTATAATATTTTGTTTTTTGTTGTCATATGTGAGAAATGTTATTGCGCAAGCTATATATAAGACATGCAAGTGTTCGTGGGGTGAAGTAAACTAAACATCACCGGGGTGTATTTTGAAAGTCAACTAGTAGTGTTCCAGACCCTGACTGGAGAAGTTCTGTGTCCGTTCATCTCGCGAGTTGCGGAAACATCGCCCTAGAGATGGATAAACATTATCGATTCCGTAGTAGATAAAATGAGTTAATAATACTAATCGCTTTGTTTCGTTCAAAATCAAGCATGATTGATCATTCGAGCGGCAGTGAACATTGCATTACTTTACGCGGGCAGAGTGTCCGAGTCATGTTACATCTGTGAATACATTACGCTATCAGATCATCAATCCGTCCGACATGGCGGACAGACGTTTCCGGCTGAACCTGCTGGTACTGGTGCTCTCCGCGGCGCTGGCCGCCCTGGGCTCGGACGAGGCGGACGTCGCCCAGCCCATCCGGTACGAGGCGCCGGACGACTGCCAGTGGTGGCTGCGCGACCCCAGCGGCTCGGACGAGGTCGCGCTCACCTGCAGACTCCGCACCATCAACAGCGAGTTCGACACCACCAACTTCAGCGTCATTCCGTCCGAGCACACCACCTCTCTCAGGATAGAATGCAACGACGTCATCCTCTCCAAAAGCTCCTTGGACGACCGAAGTTTCTCTCACCTGGTGAAGCTCCGAGAACTTGTCCTGGACCATTGCAAACTAGGTCGCTGGCCGTCCGGCGTGTTGACCGGCCTGCGAGATCTCAGGAACCTGACAGTGAGAACGAGGAATACCGACTGGGCGGCTATGAGTCTGGAGCTCGCCGCTGACAGCTTCCTGCCCGTGCGACAACTAGAGCGGCTAGACCTCAGTTACGACAACATATGGTCCTTTCCGGAGAATATCTTCTGTCCTCTTACGAATTTAGTATACTTGAACGTATCGCTGAATCGTTTGCAAGACGTCAGCGATCTCGGGTTCCGGGAGAAGAGTGCAGTTCCTCAACCTCTAGTCAGCGGGCAGGATGACGGGGGCCCTCCTCCGTCTCCGCTACTTCCTTCGGCCACACTACCGTGTTCGTTGGATATTCAAGTCTTAGACGCATCGTTCAATCATTTTGTTTTGATGCCGACTAATGGATTCAGTGCACTTCGCAGATTACGAGAACTCCATCTTCACGATAACGAAGTATCGATGGTTGCCGATAAAGCTTTCGGAGGACTTAAAAACTTACAAATCATCGATCTTTCAAACAACAAAATTGTCGCTCTGCCGCCAGATTTATTCAGAGACGCAAAGTCTTCGATCAAAGAAATTTATTTGCAAAATAATTCGATAAGCGTTCTCGCCGCCGAATTATTCGCAAATCTCGACCAATTATTGGCTCTCGATTTATCGAGAAATCATCTCACGAGTACGTGGATTAACACCAATACTTTTACCGGACTCATTCGCATGGTGTTGTTAAATTTGTCCAATAACAGGCTTTCGAAGTTGGAACCGAATATTTTCAAAGATTTGTACACGCTTCAAATATTAAACATCCAGCATAACCAGTTGGACACAATTGCCGCTGATACGTTCGCCCCTATGAACAACTTGCACACGCTTATTATCTCCTATAATCGAATAACGTATTTGGATGCTTATTCTCTGAACGGACTTTACGTTCTATCTTTACTATCCCTCGATAATAATGCGTTGGAAGGGATTCACCCGGAGGCGTTTAGGAACTGCTCGTCGTTACAAGACCTCAATTTAAACGGCAATGCTTTGACTCAAGTGCCGTTAGCTCTCAAAGACATGCGCCTGTTGAGAACTGTGGATCTCGGAGAGAATCAGATATCATCGTTGGAAGAACCGGGTTTTAGAGGAATGGCCAATCTTTATGGTTTGAGGCTTATTGGAAACAAACTGGAAAATATAAGTAAAGACGTATTCTCCGATTTGCCTTCGTTACAAATACTGAATTTGGCTAGAAACAAAATTCAAAGAATTGAGCACGGAGCCTTCGAATCTTTAGCGAATTTGCAAGCGATTCGATTAGATGCCAATATGTTGTCTGACATAAATGGATTATTCGGAAACATCCCATCATTATTGTGGCTTAACGTGTCGGATAATCAATTGGAATGGTTTGATTATGCACTGATCCCACAAGGATTGCAGTGGCTCGATTTACATAAGAATGGTATATCAGAATTGGGCAATCATTATGGTTTTGATTCCGAATTACGACTGCAAACATTAGATGCCAGTTTCAACAAATTGACAAAAGTGACCGCGATGTCTGTACCTAGTAGTGTTGAACTTTTGTTTCTGAATGATAATCTTATTACGCAAGTTGAAGCGCAAACGTTTTTGAAAAAGAAAAATTTGACTCGCGTTGATCTCTATGCTAATCAGATAGTCAGTATGGATTTGAGTGCGCTTCGATTGACTCCCGTGGATCCAGACAAACCTCTTCCCGAATTTTATATCGGGGGTAATCCTTTCCAATGTGACTGTACTATGGAATGGTTACAGAGAATAAATAAACTGGACCATCTTCGTCAGCATCCCAGAGTGATGGATCTGGAAAGCATTTATTGCAAACTTCTGTATAATAGAGATCGAGCCTACATTCCTTTGATTGAAGCTGAATCGTCGCATTTCTTGTGCACATATAAAACTCACTGTTTCGCATTGTGTCACTGTTGCGATTTCGACGCGTGTGATTGCGAAATGACCTGCCCGACTAATTGTACGTGTTATCACGATCAATCATGGTCGGCCAATGTCGTCGAGTGTTCGGGGGCCGGCTATACGGAAATGCCCAGCAGTATCCCCATGGACGCGACGGAAGTGTATTTAGACGGTAATAATTTTGGTGAACTCTCGAGTCATTCGTTCATAGGTAGGAAAAATCTAAAAGTCCTATACGCGAATAATTCTAATATCGCCGCAGTGTATAATCACACGTTCAGTGGTCTGAGAAGGTTGACAGTGCTTCATTTAGAAAATAATTTTATCAAAGAACTGTTAGGATTTGAACTCGCAACCTTAGAAAGTTTACGAGAACTGTACTTACAAGGCAATAAAATACATTACATTGATAATCGTACTTTTATCGAACTCAAACAGTTGGAAGTGTTGCGTTTGGACGGGAACAGAATATACGGGTTGGCAGTGTGGCAATTTACGTTAAATCCTTATTTGGTAGAAATCGGTTTAGCGGACAATCCGTGGTCTTGCGATTGCCAATATCTACGGAAGTTCCGAGGCTGGCTCCGGGGAAATGTGGGAAAAGTAATGGACTATAATAAAATCGTGTGCGTGTTCAATAATATTACGAACGCTGTAGGGCCTCCTTTGGCGGATTTTAATTCGACAACCTGTTCTAGCTATCCCCTGGGAGACGCCTCGATAGTAGAGAGCCAAGTGATAAACGATTATTTACCCCTATTTTTAATTACCGTGTGCGCCTTCGCGGCCAGTGTGGGACTAGTGTGCGGACTGTTTTACTACCGCCGAGAGCTGAGGGTTTGGATTTACTCTCGCTGCGGGCTGAGAATGTGTTACAAAACCACCGCGTTCGAAGAAGAACAAGACAAAGAGAGACTTTTCGACGCGTATATTAGTTACAGCGTCAAGGACGAGGGGTTCGTGGACCAAATGTTGGCCCCGGGACTGGAAGCCGGAGATCCCGGCTACCGGCTGTGTCTCCACTATCGAGACTTCAACGTATCCGCCTATGTGGCCGACACCATCATAGAGGCGGTCGAGTCCTCCAAAAGGACTATCGTAGTGTTATCTAAAAACTTTATTCACAACGAGTGGTGCAGGTTCGAATTCAAATCGGCATTACACGAAGTACTCAAAGAGAGAAGAAGGAGACTGATAATCATACTGATGGGGGAGCTTCCGATGCGGGACCTGGACCCCGACTTGAGACTCTACTTGAAGACGAATACTTGCATCGTGTGGGGAGATCGTCAGTTCTGGCAGAAGCTGAGGTTCTCGATGCCGGATCCCAAGAAGTCTTGTCATCACCAGAGATCCACCGTCAACATCTACGCTTCCGTGAGCCCGAGCGGGATGGAGCGGTCCCGCAGCCCCGGCCTGGCGCCCCCTCCTCCTCCGGGGAAGCTCCCGCCCTTCTTGCCGTCGCTCGGAGCTCCCTTGCAGGCCCTGGGGCCCGGGGTCAGGCCCTGCGCGGGGGCTCCGACCGTTCCTCGCGACCCTCGCCGGCTGCCGCAGCCTCTGTGGGCGTAGCGAATGATTCATCGCAGGTAATTCGCATTTCAATCAGCCAAACAGATCTGCTTATATTCCCTCGCAAACCGTCCTTAGAATTTTCAATTTTACTGTGTCGAACCGTTTCATCTAACAATTGTAAATGTTTTAATCAGGTTGAATTTTTAGTTGATTTTCTAATATCGACTTTTCTTCACAATTTGAGAGTATTTGATAAGTCATAAAATTACTACGGTTTTGCAAAATGTATCTAAAATTTTGGTGAAATTGATGTGATCCTGCTGCAGTTAGGGTTCTTTAAATATTAAGATATCGCTTATTATTGTAGAAAAATTGTAAAAATGTATTTATTTGTACAACGTTGCAAAGTGCTATATGTATTGTGCGATATGAATATCGTTTTTGTATCAAATGCGATATTTTTATAAAATAATATTATTACCATTAATGAATGCTGGCTTTTCATTAAATAATAAACTTTTTTAGTTCCTACGATAAATATTTATTTTAGAATAAGATCAAATTTGACTTTTCGATCATAATCTTATTAACGCTACGAATACATACTAATCTAATTAAACCCAAGTGATATTTACGATTATATAAACTGATATTTTTTATAAGCAATATTATTTTCTACTCAAAAGAGATTATATAATTTCCCTTGATTTTGTGAGTCACTGATTTGTTTTATTTTATATCATTTGTAAATTTGTAAACAAAGGACTAACGAAGAATATTATGAATTCAATTTATTATTTTGTACATGAAAAATAATTTTATTATTTTGTAAATATCGAAGATCTTTGTAAATAATTTATTTTGTATCATAACTCTCACCAAATGCTAAGATCATAAAATATAAAATAGTCGTAGACTTAAAAACGTTATTGATTGTTATATTTTTTGTTTTCTGAATAAACCGAATTTATCGAATTTCAAAATATCTAGTTTCTATTGCTACCTCTGCATTATCTCTCACAAAGATCCACTACACGCACGAAAACACATTGCCGAATATATTGTCTCAATGTCACCGGCGCGACAGTTCTGGGGACCATTCTGTCAAGAAGCCGTTATGCCGAGACGTTATATGTACAAAAAGCGGCATTCTCACGAACACACAACCGCACGAAACCTTATATGTTACCTTTCTTTATAATAAGTCCCAGAAATAATGTCAACCGGTCTTTGTCTACGACATATGCAGCATCCATTTCGACTGGTGAAATCGACGTAATTTGATACCGGCCAAAGAGACGCGTAATAAGTTCAAATAGGGTTTTCTAAAATGCTGGTTAATATGGTGGGTTTGCGCATCAATTGGCGGGGAACAAAAGTGAGCAATCCACTGGGACAGATAAATTTGGGGACAGACAAAACAGACGCATCGCCGCACACGTCCCCATTCACTATCGCCGATAATCCAGATCCCGAACGAATCGCAGCGTGCAGGGAGCCTATCTGCAGTGTCCCTTGCGCATACCCGCTGCAACTGCAAACACACACTTCACTTTGTTCTCATTTCTAAACACACACAAGGGACATTACTTAACCCGAAGATGATATGAAAGAGGTAAGGCATATAAGAGTAATAAAAGGTATACAACACACTATGGAACAGAAAAGAGTAGGTAAAAACGATTAGGGTCTATATATTACATAAGCAATAAAAGGATAATAAAATACGACATTTCTCAAGTTAATAATAATTTACTACCCAGTTGTTGTCATTGTACTGAAATCAATTTAAATTTTACTTGGTAAACACCACTATTTCTTAAAATCTATTGTGATACGTATTAGAACCATTCCACATCATTGTCAAACACCGTAACAGTGTTAACGTTATACGGTGTCTGATGTGAAATGCATTGAAACACGTGTCATGATAGATTTTAAGGAATAATGGTATTTACTGAGTAAAT
Source organism: Brachycentrus maculatus (assembly GCF_059751285.1). Taxonomy (NCBI): domain Eukaryota; kingdom Metazoa; phylum Arthropoda; class Insecta; order Trichoptera; family Brachycentridae; genus Brachycentrus; species Brachycentrus maculatus. The sequence continues at coordinate 557,077 of NW_028280959.1, read as the reverse complement.
TTTAAATAAAACAGATAGATATTTCCATAAAGTTACTGCCGAATCAATCAATGAAAGAAATTAATTCATCAAAATACATTTATAGCTTCCCTGTTCATTAAAGCTTATTGGAAAAATATCAAGTCTTATTGGAATGTTCTCTTTATATTCTATCAACATTCCTAGGAGGTAATAATTCATTACCATTAAACCAGTTCTACATTGCAGGATTACAAGAATGTTCAGGTAGCTGAAAAATAAACAGTACACATGTCATAAACCTCGTGCTTAATGCGAATACATCCGTATGCAACGCATTAAAAAATGTCTACATCTAAAAAAATAACATGAGCTAATATTTACAATTAACGAGTGGAGGTTTCATTTTTTTTTAAAATTATAATGCATATAAATTATAAACAAATACTACGTAGTTAACTTTGCACGCATTCTTTTGTTGTTGTTTACTAACAATTACAAACGAAAAATTGTAAAGTCCCGAAAAACTATTATGAAAACAGTCTGTCATCGGGTTCATTATATAAAATGAAGTTCAATCAACGCATTGCAATAAAAAATACATACACATAATAATCTACATACATATTTTTCATAAATTGAAGAATAAAAATTCTACAAAAATCAAACAACATAATGATAAGACACTAAAAATTGCAAATTTATTGAATACACGATTTATGAAGTTGTTTATTATCCTGTGTATTTACTAAGGAATTTAAGCAGTTAAAATCGGTCTTAAATTAAAAGGAGTTCATCAAAATAAACACCATCTCAATATGTTATATATTGAGAGTAGATCCATTTTATTATTGTTTGTTTAAAAAAAACTCATATTGCATGTTATGAAACAACTTAATTCGTGCATCAAGTTTCTTTACAGCGTTACCTTAACTCAATAAATTTCTCTTTTATGAGTCCGTCGTCTGACCATAATTGCATTAGTTCTGTAACTGCATAGGTATAAATAGGTACACAGATCTAACGCATCCGCTGCAGATGAAATCTGGTCAGACCTGATCAGATAACGGGCAGTATCGGCGCAATGAATGCGTCCGTCGCTTCATGACACTAAGCATAGTGCCATCTGCCGGACTGGAACAGCAGGGGAGGGTAGGGTTATTAGGGTGGGAGCCAGATCAGGTCAAAGCGAGAGATAACAATGATCTGGCAACTTTGCGAGTTGTTTATTGGGAATGTCCTACCGACGATTAAGCCGGGGGTGAATATTAAAGGGCACACGACAATGGGAACATCATGCTAAAAGCCGATTATGCTCAGAATAAATAAAACCCGCAGGTTGCTATAAAACCCATAGATACACAATTATGAGATTAGGCCAGAATTGTTTACGAGCGAGTGTTTACAAAGGATACAATAGGAATGGCGACCTCGAAATATATTAATGTTTTGTTTTGAGTAAAATTTACGAGAAAATTTAGAGATAATTGAATTCAATCGGCTATTGGTTAAGTACATGGAAATACGTTTATCATTTAATAAATGTAATTGAAAATTTTATGCTTGGAAATGAAAACATTTAATTAAACGAACATCATTTAAAAAATCGTACAGGCTATTTTTCCATAATTAATTCTACAAATTTGTTGATTTTTTTTCTAAAAAACGGAATACTTAATAGATATTTTTTGGCAGAAAATATTAAACAAATTTAATGTATAATAAATGTATAAAAAAATAGTCGAATTTTCGCTTCCACCAAATAAAAGAAGTTCAATAGAATACAGATGTAACAAAAAACGTAGTGTAATCTGAAATACTAAATTTGAACGATTATCATAAAAGTGGGACTCAAAAAAATCATTTATTTTCTCAATGTATGTTCGTAACACGTAACATGAAATTACGTTTTTAGTGATAACATGAAAAATTAACTGATTTTATAATGTATTAAAATTTTATTCTGATAACATTCATGAAATATGATTGAAGAATATTTAAAAAGTTTTCTCTTATATTGAGTATTTTCAAATTTATTTTTAGTGATTTTTTTGTATGTATCTTTGGAATTCTCGGTAACTCTGATATATTTTCGGTTACGTGGTGTATAAGAGGTTTAATCATTGTAAAACGTAAAACCATTATTTAAATCTGCATCAAGTAAATTTGATACCTATTAAGAATTCATTAGTATAATTCGAATTTAATAGCTCATAGCACGCTATTAACAAAATAACATCTTTAAAAGTTGTCTTAGTCAATTTGAGGAGCCTTCAATACAGGACATAGGACGTCCTTTACAAAACCTGCTGCATCCAAACCCAAACAATATAATATCGCTTACTTCTGATGAGTATTTAATGACATATGTGGCAAAATATTCCTCTCCCCAACATTTCAAGAAACCTTGTATTCATACCAACTTCTTCCTAATGCCTATATAATGATGGCTTTCAACGAGGAAGGTTGTTCAGTCTACGTACATAAGTACGTACGATATCATATGAACCTAGTAACTTACCTTACTCTATTTTTGTCAACTAGACATATCCTGTTTTCAAAGCTCACAGAAATTAATTGATCTTCTTTGCTTGAATGTTTTCCGCACATACGTTGTGACATATTTTACAAACTTTATAAATAAATAAATTTGTTAACAATTACTTTTTTATCAATACAATTTAACCTACCGGTTTCGACAAGAACCTTATCATCATCAGGGTATATTTTAATTAACAAACCTTAAAAATATTAAAATACTCTCACCAAAAATCATCCACACACTCCGTAAAAATCCTAAATAACTTGATTTTAACGCGTTATCCTAAAACCCTAAAATATATTTTTTTTGTGAGAGTATTTTAATGTTTTTAATGTTTTTTTAATTAAAAGTAACCCTGATGATGACAAGGTTCTTGTCGAAACCGGTAGGTTAAATTGTATTTATAAAAAAGTGGTTATAACAAAGTTATTTAATTTTATAAAGTTTAATTTATCTTCGTTTATACACTTATGTACATTCACATTCTCTTGTAACATTAAACTTTAACGATAAATTCAGATTTATTTTAATACATTTATAGATTTGGCGTTTAATTTGTAGAATTCCATTTTAATTTAAATATAATATTAAAATCAAACACTGATTTTTAGACTACTAAATTGTATTTTATTAATTTAACACATAAAAGTAAAATTAGTTATATTTGTGTCGCCTTGTTATGGCATTTTCAAACTATTGTTTTGAAACAATCGCCACAAATTTTATTTTTATGCGTTTATGTTTTATATTAACACATAAAAATAAAATTGTATACAATATTTAATATACTTATAAATTTATTTTAATATGTATTCGAACGAAATGTGCTACGCAATAATCTGCTTACCCATTTAATATTTTCGATGCATACATCGCTCATTCCTTTCAAGAACGTCATAAATCAAAAAACTTGATTTTTCAGGAAAACGTTTTTAAAGTTTAAAAATGTAATACAATGTATAAAAAATAAATATCAAGCCACTCATCGATCTTTTTACTGTGCAACAGATTTTTTTAGGTAAAACCTGAAGGTTTTTTCTCCATTTGAAAAATATTTAGTATATTTAAAAAAATAATTAAACAATATCTTTTCTTCAAAATGCAAAAACAACACTTTCTGCCCTGTAGCGGGTAAATATTATGTTAAAAATATGACTCTTTTGCTCGGATATAGTACATTTTCTGGGCAATCCGAAAACATGCACAACTGAAAATTGATGATTTTTGATTTATGACGTTCTTGAAAGGAGTGAGCGACATGTTATTAGTTATTATTATTCATACATTGAATTGTCAACATTTCTCTAATTTCCAATGATTCTGTCAGTTTTCAATATATTATTGAGTTTTAACGATTGGAAAATATTTTTAATAAAGGTTTTTATAATATCTCAGCATTGACGATGATATTTACTTAGTAAAACATTAATTAAAATGCATAGATTTTACCTCAAAGTGACTGCCGAATCAATTAATGAAAATTGACGATGAAGTTAATGAAGTAGGAATATGGATTTTTGGGAATTTGCATAGCTTACGGCCTGTCATTGGCTGTAAATACAATACATTTCATTCAATACAAACTTCACAAATTACGCACAAATTTCTGTAGAAATTTGGTAATAATCTGAAATAATATATAATAAATAGAAATATTAGAAATAATAATAAATTGAAAAAAATGTTAATAATGTTTTCAGGCGTTTCCCAGTATGTGAAAATAATTCAAATAAAAAAATTTATAAAATCAAAATATCTAGGAGTTTTTTTAGATTTATTTTAAGTTCGATTGCCAATCGGGGGTAGAAAGGTGAATGCTGCACGTGTGCAAAGTGATCACTTAACCAGCCTATAACAGCTCATAAGCCCTATAAATGCTCAGACATCTAGATTATCTTTCATATATGTTGAGATGTCAAAATGTACAAATAATCATTCAGTACCTCAGTAAAAATGTAAAAAGGGCATTTTCAAAAATCTTCGAATCTTAATCGAAATTTCCTTTTTTCTCTCATTTTTTCTCAAAACACATAGTAATCCGAAGGATTCCCTAATCCGAAGTGCCCAATGCACGATTCAGGTTCGGATTCGGGAGCTGGAGCCGTATTACATAAAAAGTCAGAAACCTGATTTTTACTACCTGCATTCATTCAGGAAAAAAACTGTATCATCGTCCCTATTATTCAAATCAGATTGTCCAATTACTATGGATCTTCGCAATCAGCATTGGCATCTGTAGGTACACTTTTAAATCGATTACTGTACATATGAATGATAAACTAGACCAGTGGTCGGCAAAGTGTGGCTCCGGAGCCGCGTACGGCTCTTTGACCTTTTAAGTAATAATAATAATAAAGGAAAGGGTTAATGATCAAGAGTTAATTCTATGAAAATAGTAAAATACTTTGTATCCTTAATTTTTTCTGTCTTTTTGTGCGTATATTAGGTTAAAATGGATAAAAACAATAAGAAATGTAAGTTAAAAAAAACTCCACCAACAAGACACACAAGGTGGCTTGGTGGGTCTCTGCATAAAATATTTTACATATGTTTAAAATTGTTCTTTAAATAAATGTATACAATTTATGTAAAAAAATATTAATAATAAAACTCTGCACAGTGCGTTATTTTGGCAATCTAGGGGTACTTTATTATTACGCTTAAAATATACCGGTTTTAGTAGGTTTTTGGATACTTTCACTAATAAAATGCATGATTCAGTGAACGTTTTGTATTTATCTCATAGTATTTGTAGAAAAAATAAAATTTAATGGGTATTAAAACAACTACCATGCTCCATGAAAAGAGATCACAGTTAAATGTGTTTGTATTAACACCTATATGTTTTGGCAGATATTAATTGTATTTAAATAATGTTGTAGATGCATATATGCATAAAACGTCATTACCAATGTTTGTAAAAGAAAAGTATATGAGGCCAGGAATTATTTGAAAATGGAGAATATTCAAATTATGTTTTATTCAGAATCACTATTATTTTTATATTCTTCCGATTCATTAAACTCAGATTCAAGTCCTGTTTTAATAGATAAACATGATGAAATGGCATTTCACACTTTACCGTCTGTCATACAAAAATCATCGTAGGTTTTACGTGCATTTTCATTCCATTCACAAGTATTTTTGTTTTAGAAAGTGTCGTTATTTCATCCACATTTTTTCTAACTTCTGTAGTTATTGTGTTCACTGTTTCTTTAGTAAAAACCAATTTAATGGGGTGGACAATTAAAATCGTTGGAGTGTGCATTTTGGCTCTTTTGCTAATAAGTTTGCCGACCCCTGAACTAGGCCAAAGTTAGTGGTTAGATAATATTTAACCCTCGCGCGCCGGTAGCGCGTCCGGCAACCGCACTCATACATCTCGTCCAGTCGCGGAGGCAACTAGGCGGTGTCGGGCAGCGGGCACCGAGATGCTGGAAGCAACCCATTTATCTAATCACATCTTACGGAATAAGAATAGGACCGGTTATCATACTCATCTCATCTAGCAGGTAAGTGGGCTGATATAGGGCACAGGTGGAGAACCCCTTGGCACGCGTATTGATTTTTTTTAATTGTTAGATTTTAGTTTTGTACTGACATTTCATGGTGGAACTGCATTTTACAAAATAAAATAACAACTTCATATGTTGTTTTTTTTCCATATGAATTGTTTTTGACCAGCAACCGGGTTTCGTCGTTACCGACATCATCAGACTGGTGGTCGAAGTCGTAAGAGACATAATGTCCGGTTGATGGTCAAATAAAATTCATGTGAAAAAAACTCTTTTTTATTGTTTTTTATATATTATCTTTTTGATATGTGGTAAGGTAGTGGAAGATCATATTGCGTAATTGGAAAAAGACGCAGAGGAAGACCGAGAAAAACTAGGCACGATCAGATGTGTCAAATACTTGGAAGTGGCCAGGTTAGGAGCCGAAATAATAAGAGGAGATGCATGAACGTGAAAGAGGCTAAGAATGTTTGCAAAGACAGAGTGGTGTGGTGTTCTATTCTCTCTGCCTAGCAGCGTGATGGTTAGTTAGTTAGTTAGGTAGAGTTCTTTTAATTTGATTTATTCTACATATAAGTTACTAGGTAGCTAGCTCTAAGTGAGTGACTGCTTTCAAGGAGAGACTGATCTAATGCCGCTTGCTAGACTATGTATATACAAGATTTCGGGATGTTGTTCTCACCATTGTGTCGCCAACATAACTACATTCCTAACAGTTACAAAAAATATTAAAATTTAATTAATCAACCAGATATTTGGACGTTTGAAATATCTTATGTACAATGTAATTGTTCGAATTTAATTGATAACACGACACTGTCCAATTCAAGGAGTACCACTTCACCGGCTGTCAAATTGCTGGGCGTATTCTGAGAATCCAAATTTATCATTTTTATTGCTGGAAGAGATTACTTTTATTAGGTGTTCATTGATCTCTTGTAAGGTTTGAAAGTCCCAAGAATTAACAATAAATATATCGTTCCGAACATTTTTAATTTGTTGCCGACGGATGTTAGAGGTCAAAATAATATATGGAACAAAGGCAAAATAAAGGAATGTGTAAATGACCAAGGGTTAATTTTATGAAAATTGTAAAATGTTTATATTCTTAATTTTTCTCTCTTTTTTTATGTGTATATTATTTTATTTATTGTTTCGGCATTAACCTTGTGGTAAGACATGTTACAATGATTAAAGAAAACACTTGTTTTTTACCACTTGAGTTTTATTATATACTACATGTTTCAGAAGTTAAACTTCCATCATTCAGGTCTATATAGTTATTATACAGACCTGAATGATGGCAGTTTAACTTCTGAAACATGTAGTCTATAATAAAACTCAAGTGGTGAAAAACAAGTGTTTTATTTAATCATGTGTATATTAGGTTAAAACGGTTAAAAACACAAAAAATGTATTAAAAAAGAACTCCACCGACAAGACACACAAGGTGGTTTGGTGGGTCTCTGCAAAAAATTATTTTAAATTGTGATTTAAATAAATGTATACAATATATATTAATTAAGAAAAAAAATGTAAATAGTATTGTTTGTCAATTCATGCAAATAATGAATTTATGAATTAAGATTATGGCAAACGAAATATTTTCAAAAATCACGTATGCATAGGAACTATGTAATATAATTTTCACAATTTAGTATAATTAATTTTATTAATATATTTTAAAATTTTAATGGAAAAGGTTCACCGTCTCTGATCTGGTATATTATCCTCTACTACCAGGGCTAAGTAATGGAACTAGACGCATTTGGAATAGACCGAAAACAGGATAATTTTGTCTACTTGTGGTTGAATATTCAAAACATGGAACTACGTTTTTTTTATCTCCTGCTTCAATTTTTGATATCCTATTATTATTTAAAATAATGGTCAATGATCTAGATAAGAATTTTATTAGCATATTTATTGATGTTTCATATATAAGTTAGCACATTTGGTTGCCTTGTACGATGTTGTGGGTTCGATCCTAGACTTTATCATAACATAAAAAGTGATGTTACATTAAAATGGCGCCTGAAACGTATTTCAAATATAAGAAAACCTTATTTATTGTCAGATACGTCAATTCAATTTATGGTCTAAATATTGATTTGTTTAATTTAATTATTTATAAAATAGTCCCTTCATGGAAAAATCTATGCATTATGTAATTAATCGAAAGTAACGCAATTTTTGTTAATTTTAAATGTACACAATGTTTTCATTGTCAAAATTTTTGTTGACAAATTCTGAATTATTTCCACTTACGAGTAGGAGTTATTCATATCAATTTTGTATTGATATCCCAAGAAACATGAAGAAGAATATTGAAGTCTGGACATTTTCAAAGCTTTTGATGGAAAATGATGTGTGTAAAAATGTTCTTAAAATAATTCGGAGAACAATCATTACATCATAACATTTATTTCTTTAAGGTTTCTGATATTAAAAAATATATATATTTCAACCATAGATACCATGTATAAAGCGATGGCTTAAACCAGCCAACAAGAGGCTGTAAGAACTGTAAATGCCCAGACTTCTATATCCTTCTTTATGTGTGAGGAGATAGATCTCAATAAAAAATATTGATAATATGTTTCATATGTATAAACGCGTTTGCGTAAAAAATAATTATATATGAATGACGATTTAAATATCAAAACTGTAAATTGTAAGGCTCCATTAATGTGATTTTTCTCAAAAACAGCGCTATAAAAATTGTTCATTATTATCATCATCATTATTTCATTTACTTCTGCTTTTCATTTCAGCTTAGAGCAGCCCTTATTTAACGTCACGTCCATAAGATAAGGCAGATAAATTACGTTATAGTTGTAAAGATCGTAGGCTCTGACAAATAAAAAAGGTTGTTGGCTTTAGTAAAGAATATAATTAATCGTCTCCAGGGCTGGAGCGCGATCCAAGGCCAGGGTCCGAGGCGTCACAGTCGGGTATCTTACCTCTTACCACTTACCAGCCTCCGTTGCATCCGACCGGCTATAAAGATAGTCGGCTAATAGACGGCCCTCATATATCATGTTTCAGGGCCTGCCGTGACCTTTTGCTTTTCGGTCTTATGTCACCAAGACGGTCGCACACGTTATTTTTTCTATATCATCTTCACGTAAGGCTGCAGGAGAGGGAGAAGAAACGTATCTTCATTTATATAAATCACATTTATCGCACCCCTAGTTTCACACTATAACCAGTTGAAAAATGACTTTTTTAGATAAATAGATTAGAAGATTAATTTTATAATTCTGGCTTTGAAATAAAATAATATTTTAAAGCCCAATTTGTTTTGATGTCATGTTGGTTAATATTTTATGAACAAAATTATTATGTTCTAAACATTAATAGTATTATCAGACTTATCTTAGGACATGTATATTATTTCAAAAATTAAACAATTGTAAGAGCTTATTTTCTTTGTTGGAGAGAACAGCGTAATTAATTTTAAGGTTGTAAAGTAGAAATATCTAGAAAATGAATTATATTGTATTAAAAAAACTCTTGTCACCATATTAAATAAATAATAAAACAAAAAAATTAAAAATAGAATAATACTTATTGAGTTTTATGTTCCATAATATGTTATTTTATACTTATTGAGTGTATGTCAGGACCGACGACTTTGGTGTTCCATCCTCTCTGCCTACCTTTGCAGCGAACTGGGGTTATGGTAGTAGTAGTGGCCATTTTTACAAAATACCTCAAGGTCTCAAGGGCGCTTGATTAAAAAAAATATTTTTAGAAAATAGCATAAATCAATAGTCATTAGAAAATATTATAGAAACATGATTATTTATAAAAATAAAATGATGTTTTCAAAATTTAAAAGCCTCACCTGAAATTTACTCCCACCCTTGTAACAGGTATGCAAACAATTAACATACATACGCATATTGGTTGTCATTTACGTATAATATTATATTTCAATTATGATTTAACATGTAATATTCAGAATAAGAAGAATATAATGTTTTTATAACTTCAAATATTTATGTTACAAAGCAGGAATTTAGTGCACAGCTACTCGTACATTAAAATGAAATAAATTTCTATTCGATAAATAATTGACAAAAATACTTGTGGCCGAATTCTGTATTTTGACAATCTGTTGGTACTTACAGAGATATTTAATTTAAGCTTTACTTGTCAAATAACTCTTTTTATCCAAATATTATATATTGTGACACTTGTTTCGACTCATTCAGCGTCATTATCAAATACCATTTAGACGGTGTTATAAACATATCGTAGTCATACAGGAGAAAGTGACCAAGTGCATTTTTTTACAAAAATTCTGATGATTCTGGTGATTCTTGACTATTTGATATCTTACTAGCTTAATATTCCCCTGAAAAAATTCCAAAGGATTTTAAACTTGGAAGTATAATATATTGGCTTGTTAAAAATGGCTAACTGTATGATGTTTATTTTCTTGCCAAGCAAAAGTGACTTAAATGGCCCTCCTGAACATTTTAGTTTCGTTAGTTGGTCAGTTTCTCCTGTACGACTACGATATACACAGAGGTGTGCCTTCCATATAGGCAGAAAAGCAATGCGTATCTTAATTTACCCGCGTGACTCATAAAAACGCAACCAGTACCTACCCTACCTTACTAAATAGTAACAGTTTATTACTTCATACCTCTACTGCCTACCCTAATTAATTATCTGTGCACGCCACTGCATATACACATACAACCTTTAAAAATGATGCTGTATACATTGAAATACGTATCACAAGAAATAGTAGTATATATTTCCAAGTAAAATTGTAATCACACGTGGATAGATATTTCCAAAAGGTGACTGCCGAATCAATTATTGAAATATTTAATTTACTTCTTCTTCCTGGCTACATCCTAGCTTGTTGTCATTGTAGACTGCAGGGGTCAGCTCTTCTCGTCTCCAGGTTATATGTCCTTCTGTCCTGGATAACGTCACCTAGTCCATGCCTTCGAATCATGTTATCTCTCTGCTTCACCCATGAATTCCTTGGTCTTCCTCTAGATAACTTTCGAGGAAGATCCATTTCTATTGCCTGGTTAACTACATGTTCGGGTTCTCTGCATCCTATATGCCCATACCATCTCAATTGTCTTTACTCCTAAAATATTTAATTTACTGATTTTTTAAATGTTTTTTCTTAACTCATATTAAAACTTGAGATTAACTAAAAGATTCCTTGCGATATTTATGTCTTAATGTATGTATAATCTCTTTGGAGACGGCGTATCTCTCACTACAAAACTGGTTACCGACAAGTAACTGTTAGCAGATTTCTCCACTTTTGCAGGAAATTGATAGTTATTATCGTGTGTTCTTAATTATGCTTCCTGCCATATTAATTATAATATTAAATACAACTACAGATTAACAACTTAAACGTCTTGACACTTCTATAAACTTTCAGTTCAGATTTTTTTCATTAATCCAAAATATATGATTCCTAAGCATAATTTAACACATTTTAACTTTAGTCACTTTTATATGGCTGTATAAATAAAGATAAATATATTAACATGGAAACCTTTAAATATTTATTTTCAATTTATATAATTACATTTACGATCATAAAAGTACGAACGCACATTAATGTATTACAGAAATTTATTTAAACAACATATGTATATGAAGAAGAGTAGGAAAGGGGAAGAAAAAAATGCGTTACAATAATGATTTTAACGCTTTCTGTGAAAATTCTTATTACAATTTTATACATACAGTATCAAAAGTAATCAGTCTAGATTTCAATTGATATCTCAACATAGATGAAGAAGAATTTCAAAGTATGGGTATTTACAAGGTTTATGACCTGTCATGGTTTTTAAAGCGAAAATTTTACACACCTGTTACATTCATAATTCTATCCATAATTGACGACCACTAATTTTTTGAGAACTTACATATATGTATAACATAAATCTCATTACACTTCAAAGAGTTGTTGAAAAATAACTCCTAAGAGGAGAAACCCAAATTTGTGAATAAGAATTTAGACACACTTAAAATGTTGTATATGTAATTATTGTATATTTAAATAGATCGATTATAATTTTTACAAACCGAAAATTTTTGATTTTTATGTATTTTTTTATTTTTATACATTTTTATGTATTTTGTATTGACATTGTTCATTTTTATGAATTAAGTATACGAGAATCATTGAAGTGATGTAATTAATGACAGGTATTTAGGGGAAAAAAAATACTGAAAATGTGAAATATTTATTTTTCATTAATTAAATTAAGTTTTATTTTAACGTAAAAAAAATATTTTAAAAACCTTTTACATCAAGTAACTATTTTTTGTGTTAAATTTTTTTCTACGATGGAAGTGTTACTCCCAAAAATAGGGCATTTGCATAATGCATTTTTTTAAAAATAATGGCAAAAAAATGAGACAGCAGAAAATTAACATAGCTTTTATTATGTAACGATCTCTTAAAGAAAGTATTTTTGCCTTTGTCATCTTTTAAAATTTTCGCTAAGTGTCATTTTGATTGATTACAATTTTGTACCGTTTGAATTTTCAATTGGAAGAAAATTGATATCACACTTTAAAAAAAGAATTAATGTTACTGTTACCGATGTTCGTAATACAAGCATAGACATATTATTTGTAACACATAACAGTATGTGCCAGATACATTATAATTATTTATTTATATGTGTGTATATGTAAAACAAAAACTAAAGTAATATCGAAGTACAATTTTAATTTGTTTGCTATACAGATATTTATTCATATTTCTTCATACATATGATTTCAAATTACAATAAAATACCCTGTCTTAAATTATTTAATTATTGACTTTATGGATAATGGAAGCAGGTTGTACATCTTTATTGCAAAAGTCAATCTTATATACAGTCAGATTTGAACCATTTGAGGCATATACCTTGTGATTTTCAATGTTATAATGATTGGTCGGTTATTTTTTTCCAATTAATGATCATCCCTTATTTTTCAGCTTCTTATATGTTTCTACTGCCACGAGTGCTGCCAATTTAAACAAAAAATCATTACTTGTAAACTATTCACTTGTGATTACAAATTGTTGTAAATTTTATTTAAAAATTTTTTAAATTTTAAAGATGATTTTTTATAGTGCTGGTAAATATCAAGGATTTTTCAGTTAAATTAATATGGAAGTAATTTACAAGATATGTTTTTTTACGAGTGTCAATTAATTTTGCCTGAACTGCTGAACAAAATTTAGCTGTATAAGAACACAACCGCATTATTTAAATAAAGGAGTGGGCTGTAATAAAAGAAATAAAAATTTGTCTGCTCTATATTTTTTATTACTTGTTTTGGAATACAAATGTCTCGCAAATGCAAATCCAAATAGGCTGTTTTATCTCTTGTTTGCAAGGAAGGGCGGAACGGCCTGAAATGACCGCCCCTTGATTCATAGTCTCTTTATGATGTAGGGGCTGATCGTCCCCCGCCGATTAAAAGATAATATTTAATTATTTTTTACTGTTTATGTATTGAATACAGCTACGAAGATGTAGACATGGGTAATCGAATTAAAAAACCGAATAAAATAACGATTACTTTGAAAGAGATGGTTCAACACTTCATTGCATGACTTTTTTATTTCAAATAAAAAAATCTATTGTATCTTACTCTAAACATTTGAGGAAAAAAAAAATTATGAATTAAATTTGCAACAACATGCAATGGTTATCCTTATGGGATATTGATTTATGTTTTATCACTAACTTTTGGCTATGTAAAAAAAATTGTATCGATGCATTTAATTCTGTTTTTTTTTTGGTTCGATCATTCAAAGCTAATCACGCCAATCACTCCACAAATTTGGTAAAGTAGTGCTATTCTAGCTTCCAATATATACCGTAGTATATGTAAGTGAAGCAAGGTGTTGACAGAAGAAGGATAAAATTGGACTGAAGGCAGTTGACATGAAAGGTGAATGCAAGGCTGAGATAAGCATTACCGATAAAATAAATAAAGGTTTTTTGAGATTATTGGCATGTGAATCGATTCAGTGAAAGAATATAAGTATAAAGTCACACGTGTTTCGATGAATTTTCTGATGTGAAGCTAATTATTTTAAGAAAATGTGGTATTTACCAAGTAAAACTTAACCAAGCATATAACTGTCGTTAGCCCTGTAAATGCCCAGACTTTCTTCTTTATCTATTGTATGTTGAGATATAAAAAATGTAAGCAAAACTTAAATTAAAAATGGATAGATATTACCACAAAGTAACTGCCGAATCAATTTATAATAAAAGTTGAGTTAAACTCATAGAACGTTTAATTCACTGTGTAAATGTGTAAACGTTTGGTTTGCGGCTTCATGAATACAATCTGTGGGTGTGTTCGAGTGTATCACTATGAATACGGGGGATTTAATGTAAATGCTCGAAATTAATGTTTTGGGACACGCAGCTCGGCTCGGGGCGTGTTGCACTACACTTCATCACTCCGCTACAATTATAAATAGCTAAATAGACACATCACCCGAGTTACTCCATTAGGGAAACATTACACCGACGGGAGAAATCATTTATCAGCTCACAAGAATGGAAATAGTTGCAGGTAATAAATAGTTCAAGCCGAGCGCGTCAAAGGTTACAAAAAGGCGTCGGGTGGAGTTATAGCGTGTACCAGTTTGATGTAGTAAGTATGTGGTGGATTTTACACACTAGTTCGTATTAACTTACATGCCCCGCTAATAGTGATAGCGATTTGAAAGCATTAGTAATCTTTTTGTATTATTTATAGATTTGGTGTTTTATTTGTAGAACTCCATTTTAATTTATGCATTTACTGTTAAATCAAACACCGATTTTTTGAGTCTACTAAGTTGTATTTTATTGTTTGAAAAAAAAACACAAAAAAATAAATTTGAAAAACAAAATTGATTTTCATGTGTTTTTTAACATTAAAATACAACTTAGACTCAAAACAGTGTTTGATTTTACATTAAATACATAATTTTGATTATTCTTTACTTAGACCGCGAAAAACTTTGCATGATTGATTTAATACCGTAATAAGCTTCATAAAAAGAAATGAGTTTTTTTTATTGTTGTGTCCGAATGGAAACCAAAAGTTTTTTAACCGGGCCTTATGTGGCGAAGCTTTCAGAGGCAAGTGAGCGAAAAGTTTATTGGCTTCAAAATTCGTCATTCAATACATAATAATTTAAAATATAGGCGTTTCTATCAGAGTTGACCTGAATATATTACTAACATAAATGTATTTCTTGTATGCAGTTTGTAAAACGACAAGTTGTTAGATTAACCCTGATACATTTTTTTGAACATGAAGAAAAGTCGATTTTTTCTCCATATTAAACACTTCAATGAGAAACGGAATACTAGTATATCATTATATGTATAATAAAACAACAAAAAAAACAATCTATTTATTGTTTTATCATACAAAATGCAGTTCAACCAAGAAATGTCAGTACATCTAAAATATCATATTATTAGATGAAATATTAAATAGTTGTTGAAAAAAGCTCTTAAAAGCTGTTAAAAATTAATGTTCAGGAATTTTGCGATGTGAGTGCCTTCCATTTCTTACTGTATCTTATTTCTTTTCGTCAAATCGTAATATGATGGGTGATTACATTTTTTATAAAACTTGTTTTGCCAGATGTGAAAAATGTTAAATACCTTCATTATTTTCGCTCGTCATCAAAGATTATACGATTCAACGTGTTTTTTACCTGTCGCTCATACAAAAGTAATTTTTACCATTAATTTAAAAGAAATTTCGTACGAAATATTTCACGGGATATTCAGCAGAACGTAATTATTATGTGTCATGACTTTTGTAATGTTAATTAATTTTGTTAATTATTATTCAAACTAAAATTCATATCACTGAAGATCATTTGAATATGAATGTGATTTACCCTCCAAGTTTTTTTCGAAGATTTTAATTCAGAAACTGAAACAAGGGATTAAAACATATTTTTGACAGTTGATAATTTCTGAAATTAATAATTAACGTTTCAATGGTAGGGATATTAATAATCAAATATGTAAACGAAGATATGAAAAATACTGGTCAGTCGTTAGATTCGTTTTGATATTGGACATTTCATATAATTTATTTATTTTGTTTTTAATTAATCAAACACACAATGACAAAGTACAAATGACAATAATGTGCCCTCAATGAGTATTCGAGTGCCAAGGGCACATTTTACAATATTTATTTATAAAACTATATGAAAGAAAGTTGTTTATGCAATCAAATATGACTCTTGTTCTAGTAGTATCTACCTAGTTCCACTGTCTACTTACGAATACCTCATTTGCATTTACCTCATTTTTTTAATGACTTTATGTACAATGGAAGCAGATTGTATAAGTTTATTGCATAATAATCAAAGTTCTTTTGACTAAAAGAGTAAATAATAATTAAATTATAATGTCACTGATATTGTTCTGATAAATTTTTGTCCGCCTATATAGTGTAATAGTTACCATGTTTGGCTAACATATTGCAGATCCAGGGTTCACTACCCAGAGGTCTTCATATACATTTGTGTTTTTCCACCCTTATATTTATTAAATATTATCCTGGACTGGCGCCTGAAGCGCAAGAAAGATAAACTTCATATTATAAGTATAAGTATATAAGTCTTCATATTATAAACGATCAAATTTAAATTGCATCAATTTGATGCATTGCCTTATGCACCACTGGGTGCGGATATTCGACACTACCAGTAGTATATAGTTAAACAAAAATATAAAAATATTAATATTAAAATTATATTCATTAGAATATTGTATTAAATATAATATAATATTTATAAAACGTAAAATAATTTTTCAGAAGTGTGCTAAATAAGTGTCCAGATCAATTTTTAAATTAATGTTTCTTATATTTTGTGTATTAAAAGCTTTGTTAACTTTGTGGTATGGTGATATAACACTATCTTATCAAAGTAATATTATACAAAGTAAACGATGAATGGTTAGGAGAGTGTTAGATTCTCATATTATTAAATTTATTTATTTATTTATTTATTTATTCGGGAATTGTACAGCTTACATATAAAAATATGATATAAAACAATAGTTACATTAACATTAATAAACATTACATTACATTGACAAAAAATATTTACGTTAAAAAAAAAAGCCAATTAAACAATTCCACAATTATGTTATAAAACTATTAAAAAACATTCAGAGATAACAAAAAACAAAAAAAAAAATAGATTAAGCAATTAAATTACATGATAATTCATTGTATTTTTAGATTAAGACGTGTTTGAGATATTTTTTGTGCAAAAGAAATTTCTATAGTTAAGGAAATTGTACGTTGGAATTAAATAACTTCGTTTCTTCCAACGTTAGAATTAACGTGAAAATGAAGGATTAATCCCCTGGGGTTTTCTACATTATAAGCTGTAGTAAGTGTTGCCGCAAATAAGTTGTGGGATAATAATCTCAAACACGAATGTAAACATTCCTTGGAATATATATTATATTATATAAACGTAATATTTTTAGATTAATTAGCTAAATATAAAAAAAGGTATAACGTTGCGTTAAAATTCGTTGAGGAGTGTATGGGTTAAATAGTAAGATTTACTAAAATAAAATTAATAATAGTGATAATAACTTATGCTGCGCCGTTTTTGTAAAATACTACCCTAAGGGCGGTTGTCATTTATGTTATTTTATTTCAAATGGATTTTAAATACAGTGAAGTCCGTTAAAGCTGAACGTCAGTTTTACAAAAAAGGTTTAAAATATATAAAAATTAACTCTTTTTTGAAAATATGAAAACTGTATTTACTCGTAGACATTACAAAACAAAAACAAAATTCTATATAATGTCTTCGGACACTGGTAGTGAAGTGACGTAGATGTTTGATTTAGAATAAACTAACTAACTAACCCTCACGCCGCTTCTCCGCAGGGGTAGGCAGAGAGAATAGAACGCCACATCACTCTGTCTTTGCAAACATTCTTTGCCTCTTACACGTTCATGCATCTCCTCATATCGAATAAGGCGTGTATAATATTAACAGGATGTTTTTTTTACATTTGTCAGATTTTTTGACCGGAAGTTCGATAAATAGAGGTCCGTTATATCGAGGATTTACTGTAGTCGATAAAATAAATCGAACTTAAATTTAATAGGAATTTTTTTGGCAATGAAAGATTGATAAACTGTTTTTTTCTGAATTTTGTCGAATTCGCAATGATGTACGAAAAGTCGGGACAAGAAACGTTTCGATTCGAACCGCCTCATATAATATAGGAGTAAGTGTACCCGGTAAGGCCGTACACACGTACCGACCCGGGCATTGCGCTTCGGGCCTTATAATTTGTCTACCTGATCGAGGAATCTACCCATCCGACCATTTGTGGCTTACTCTGTTATTTCGTCTTACTTTGCTTAACCACTTACAGTGAAAATAAACACCGACCGAGCGGTGAACAGAGATCGAAACGAGAATGATTGCCTCGTTAGAAATATATCGAGTCGGACCTTCAAGTGTACCGAGGTAACAAGACTGAGGACGGGCTTGACGCCTCTGAAATATTTAACTCTTACACGACGATACTTATAACATTTCTTTTAAAATAAACATTAACTAAGAAAATCATGAATAAACACAGATTTTTTGAGTTGTATTTTATTGTTAAAAAAAAGCATAAAAATTGATATGCATATTTAAATATATCGAGTCGGACTTTCAAGTGTACCGAGGTAACAAGATATAGGACGGTCTTGACGCCTCTGAAATATTTAACTCTTATACGACAGAAATACATGTTTTTAAAATAAACATTAACTATGAAAATTTTAATCAGACACAGATTTTTTGAGTCTACTAAGTTGTATTTTTTTAAACAACGTGTAAAAATTTATATTGTTACAATTTTTTCACCTAGTTATGGCATTTTCAAACGAATGTGAAGAATAAATGGACTGACTGTAGGAGTGTCAGTCCATTTAATCTTCACATTCGTTTGAAAATGCCATAACTCGGCGAAACAATTGTCACAAAATTAATTTTTATGTGTTTTTTTTAACAATGAAAAAACTTCCAACTCAAAAAATCATAAATTAACATGGAGTTACTTACATAAAATTCTTCTATTACTTCTTCTATACTTCTCCCTTGAGGCCCAATATACGATAAATTACATCTTAACTTTCGCAAAATAAAACTAATAATAAATAATAAATTTGTATAGTTTATATACCGCCCTTTTCGTAAAATACTACCTTAAAGGCGCTTCACTATGAATGAATTGGTTAAAAATTGACGGAATAGAATTTTTTTCTTAAAACACCGTTTTTATATTAAAAATGAGTTTTCTTCGAAATAAATATATGGTTTTGAAAAGATAAGAGTGATTGGAAGGTAAGGAGTTAAAAAAATATATAAAAATATTTGTTCAATATTTACTTTTTTTAATGTCAAATACCAATATACTCGTATGTTCTTTTAAAAAAATTGAGCGTGATACAAAGCGATTGAATGAGATAGTGTCGCACATGTGAGCATTGTTGATGTACACGTCAAACGGTTTATATTAACAGTTGAGGTATTACGCGTTGTGTAAGAAATATTTATCATTGTGTTTTGTGATTGTTTACATTTTTTAAAGAAGTTTTACTCCTATTACTTTTTTTTTTTCAAAATTTTCTCACTAGGAGTGGTGTCATGTCAGACAAGTGTGTCGTTTCGTCCTCTCTGCCTACCCTGCGGAAATGACGTAATGAAAGTGGTAATAGATCTACATATCATAATGTTGCACGTGTTTAGAAACCGTCAAATTATTCACGCGTTGCGTCACGATAAGACCCCATATTCACAAAATCCATGTAACGACAGTCATTATTAATCTCGGATTATAATTAACTATAAGCGCAATTTATGATATTTACTTATGCTCGTCCTGCGTCGTGTTCCCGGTTCCATCCCTTAATCCCCCGGTACTCGTGTTAGGCACAACCCTTTAGCATTAATCCTTATCTAGGAAAAAAGGATCAGATCGTTAATGCAAACCCTTTACGTTGCATTCTTCGCATGAATGGTTCCTATTTTAGCATCCCCAGTGTAGGGCGGGATTAGAACATAAAGGTCCAGGTAAACCTACCCTTACACGTCTGAAGTACCTCCGCTCCTACTTGTACAACGTTACATCTGATATGGGACATGGGACATTCGCGTCTTCCCATTATTTAGTTCGGGTGGGAGATAGGCTACGAAGAAACGTCTGTCTAAGGGTACATATTAAATAAGTTGAATGAACGTTTTTTTTACCCTAGCACAGTAGCCTAGAATCTATTATCTCTTTTATAATAGGTAGATATGTATTATTTATTGATTTGACATTAATTTTGTGGAAGAACATGATTTAAAAATAAAACACTCATAAAACCACCTTATTGAGTTTATTGATGTTAACACCTCTAGTTTTGAGAACTACAGATGTTCTAATAATTAATAATTTCACCTGTTACTGTTTTATTAATAATGTGTGTCATACTAATGATTTTAACGATTTCCCTGATTATTTATTATATATAACATAAGAATTAATATAAAAATAAAATACTTTTGTAATTACTTCTATGAGATTAGGTATAGTGTAAACACGACCAGTTTCGAGAACTACAGATGTTCTCACAATTAACAATTTCACATGGTAATATTTATTCAATAACTTGGGTTAGAATAACGATTTTTACGACTTTGCTGATTATTTCTTGATTTGGCATTGATCTAACAGTGTGATAATAGTGTGGGTAGTGTAATAACATGATGAATGAAATATGAAAATAAAACATTTACAAAACTACTATTTGAGTTTATTAATCACCAAACTATTAATTTGTATTTTCAATCGCTTATGAGATCATTTGTAGTTTTCGAAACTAGTCGTGTTTACATTAATAAACTTAAAAAGTGTTAATTTACAATACTGATGTAGTAATGTTTACTGTATATGATTCATAAGTTTGTGTCCGAGCCATCTATTACGTGAGATAAAATGAAATAAATAAATAAATATTTTTGACGCGCTACTAATTTTTTAAAATAAGTTGCTTTAATATAACTGTAAATGTTTGCAAATAAAATTTTATACAAAAATACTGAATAATATATTTGATTAAAATCTACATTGTTTAAATCCTCATATTACAAGTATATATTTGTTCAAAATAAAGTGAAAAACGCTTTCATAATTCTATTTACATTCATCGATCTAACCGACTAAAGTTGTTTCTTTCCTAAAGCCACGAAATAAATATATTTCAATGGAATTTTGTTTTGTTTTGTTTACCTAAGAAAATTAATTGGTAAAAATTATACGGTATAGAGGCTATTTATTTTACTAGCCAGCCAGGTATTTGAATTAATTTAGGTATTTAGTGGAAATATTGTACAATAGGTTTTGTGTTTTTCCTAGAAATACTAAATAATTAAGGTAATTTTTCCTTCACACACATGCTTACGTCACGCAATACTATGTATACCCAAATTACTATATTTTATAATACTAGGCAAACCGCATAATCTTACACAAAGTTGAAGTGTGTTTAGCGTCATATTATTTTGGACCAGCACTTCTCAACAATAATTATCGTCTTGCCATATTATTCTGATTCTATCAATGCATTGGAGTATTTACGAGATACATTTAAAAATTAAATTGATATTTTCATAAAAAAGTCATTAAAAAACAGTTTTTTCCTTCACGCCATTTTTAAAAATACCGACGAAAGCAACTTCTAAATTTAAATTTAAATTACTTGGACTTGTGATTAACCTTTTCATGATTATCAAGCGGCAGTTAGCAGAAATAAAATACATTTATTAATCAAATAAATATTATTATTTCTAACCCTTATCCGCTTCCAGTGGTATATAAACCCTTGTAAAATACTGGAGTGCTTAGACCTCCATCTTCTATCATAAAGAATGACCAATATGTATGGAAGTAGAATACTTTAATACATAGTTCGTTCCATTTTTTATTTGCTGCCGGCAGAGGTAAACGAAAATATGGACCAAAGGTAAAATAAAGGAATGGGTAAATAAGAGTTTGAGTTTGAATAATAATCAAGAGTTGATGTTGAAAAAAGTAAAAATAATAAATATTTCTCATAATTTTTTGTGTATATAATGTTAAAATAACGAAGAAAATATGTAAAAAGAACTCCACAGACAAGACAAATGAGGTGGCTTGGTGGATCTATCCAAAAAAATGTTTATCCGTACAGTGAATAATCCAGTGTCTGGAATAAATAATTAAAATTATCTTGACACAGTCACGAGAAAAGAAGGGAGCCACAGTTTAACAACCGCCGGGTATTGGAAGGGAAACTGTTTTTGCTGATATAATATATTTCGGTCTGGCGGCATGTCGCAGTTTATTTAAAGGTTAAAAAGGAATGTAAAAGCAAGCAGGGGTTAGGAATTTTCTAAGAATGGATAAGGCTAAATTTATTGGCTGCACACATGACACAAGGGGTGGACAGAGTCGGAAAACAAACTCTGTAGAAACACACATTAAAAAAAAACAAGGTTACTATAATTTATTTTAGGCAATGCATGAGACGTGTATTTGGGTTTAAATTACCGTAGCACGTAATGTTTATTGAGTAACTTTATCTCTGTAATTTTATGATGCAAACCTACGTGTAGTTGCGTGTGTCACAAAATGAATACTGGTTGACACATTTTTAATGCATTTCTAACTATAGGTCTTTAACTCGTCGTTACAATGAGGTCTTTTTTTACTTGTTATTAAAGAGAATGAATAATTGTAGGTATGTGTGCACAAGTATTAAGGTATGTGTGGTATTTTCGTCATAAAATTAGAGAAAATTACATTCAAGACCATCAAGATATTTTTTGATATCTCAAAATGGAAGAAAAAGTTTTTTTGGGATGGAATATGGAAGTCCCAGCATTTACAAGGCTTTCATTGGGTGGTTTTAGTGACCACTTTATACACGTATAACATTCACCATTCTACCTATAACTGAACCCACACTACATTAAGATATCTATATAAATAACTTCTAAGTGGAGACAACCCCAGATTTGTGATAATAGACTTAGACACTCTTAAAATATTGTTATTTTTTATGTATTCATTTAGGAAGTGAGTGCTGTGGCGTTCCATCCTCTCTACACAGCGCGTGATGGTAAGTTCGTTAGTTGTTCATAAAAATAATAGTCTTTTCACAATACAACTTGGCATGATCAGGAGATCGACGAAATAATTGAACTACACAAATTTGAGATGTATTTTGATATTACAAAATAAAAAATAATAAATCAATAATTATAGTTCCCACTTTAACTTACACCCACTTCCTATAAGTTACAAATAATAATGTATTATACGAGTACCCTTATTATGAGCATTGATAAAAATAACATTAATTCATTTGCTATTATTTTGACAGTTATTGGTAATTTAGATGCAATATAAAATACACGTTGAATGTTTTATTCAACAAAATTTGTAGCGTAGATAGTTGTTATCAAGTTAGTAAGTATCGGAGTGTAACAGTTAAGGCCAGGACTAATAACTTCCAGCGTGTTAGCTTAACGTTGTCGCCATATGTCATTATTTATGCGTCTCCTGTTTCAGCCATTTTCTTGCTATCGACACCTCGTAAATTCACCCCAGTCTATTTTTATGTGTTTTGCATATGCTATTCCTGCGGGCAACGGAGAGACCTATGATTTTTTAAGACCTTCTCACGCATAAGATAAAAGTTTTCTTACCCACGTCCTTCACTTAGCCCCAGGGGTCGGCAATGTGTGGCTTTTTCTTCGTCAAATTCAAAATGATATTTTTTACATAAATTTTGATTTATTTTTTGTTTTTATTATTTTGTGCATGTTAATTTTTAATTCGCTTGGGTAAGGAGGGATGGTGCCGTTTAAGCACATACGACCCTAATAAAACTTTTCTCTTGTTAAAAATTTAAACATTGAATAGAATACAACATATGAAAGAGCACACTAGTTTCGAACCACTTTCATGCGCAATATTTATTTGTTAATTTTATTTGTTTAAGAATTATACAGTTTATATAAAAAATAGTTAGATTGACAAGATAAAAACCAATTAAATAATTCCACATATACGAGTATGTTATGAATACTGTTGTATATTAAGAGAGAAAACAGAGAAGAGAGGGTGAGTGTGTGTGTGTGTGTGTGTGTGTGTGTGGGTGTGTGGGTGTGTGTGTGGGTGTGGGTGTGTGTGTGTGTGTGTGTGAGGGTAGGAGTGAAAGGGTAAGGGTATGGTATATAATGGAATATACTGGAAGAAAAAGGAGAGGAGCTAATATTAGGCTCGTTTATATCAAACATACCTATTTATGCGCAAAAAAATACTGTGCAAAAAGTATCTTTGATAAATAATTTTACTGAAACAATACTTGAAGCTTCCTTTAAACATTCAATGCATTTAATTTAATTATTTTAAATTGAAAATTCGCTTTCATAAAATTTCAAAACCGTTTTGTTACTCACGTTTGGCTGTCTTGGTCCAAGAGGTTGCCGATCGCTGACTTAGCCCCTTCAGCAAACCATGTATGATTTTCCTACCGTCTACACCTACATGGACCTGTTTAATATCGCGTACTTAAAAACTGTAACAGTGCTTTTCACTCTACTTAAAAAGTCACTAAAAATTTAGCAACCGTTTAGAATTTTCCTCGTTAAACGTTTAATATCTTCAAAAAACTTTTACGTTCTCACATATTTATAACATCTCATATTTACTTTTACATGTTTACTTAAAACACTCAAATTATGTTTTTCATATTTGTACTTTAAACCCTTTATTTATTCAATCTACTTAAATTATTAAAGTTAGTATAAAAAACACAGCAACTGTGTAATATTTTGATATCCCAACACAGAATAAGAAGAATATGGAAGTCTAGGTATTTACAGGGCTTACGACACTAAGCCCAGAAAATACCCAACAAAAGTTTGGTGATTAAATGTCAATATTACTAACATTTTTGTAAAAAAGTAAGACGTAGTAAATCAGTAAATAATGAATAAAATAAATCGTTGTTTATATTTTTTTTGTGAAATTTGCCACGTTCATTGATAAATTTAGATCTTGATGCTAATAGTAACATTTTTGGATAATTTAAATAGTGCCATTTTTGTAAAATACTACCTCAAGTTGACATACACAAATGGTACTTTTAAATGTTTTATGATATTAAATAAAGAAAAATCGTTAACAAAAAAATATTTTACATTATGAATTTTGAAAATGAAGTCCTTAAATTGTAGAGAACCAAAAAAATAGAGGATAAACTGCTTGAAATAATATGTTTTACGTATTGTATAATCTTTTATTTAAAATAATAAATAGGAACATTTATTAATTTACCTTGGTTATTTTGTACAAAATTTTTTTCTTCTAGCTAAAAAACATGTTTAATTTTAATGTTTCCTTGGGAGCAGGAAGGATAAAATAGTTTAGGTCAATCAGGAAAATCTCAGCAGTCGCTCATTGCTGGGAGAAAACCACGTAAAACTCCTCAAGAGAAGCATTCACTATCGTCAACGGTCCTTACATTCCACTAGAAGAGGTTTCGGCATTTTGTGCCCTAGCATAGTTTATGGTGCCAATGCCGTTCACTATTTTTATCATGTATGATATAGTTTGTATACTCAGTTGGACAGAAAAATAATCTGAAATAAAAATAAGTAAAAAATACTCGTAGGCTTTGACATTATATTATTTTTTAATCTATTTTGAGGATATTTTAATACAATTCATCCTCGTCAACCTTCAAGAAAAAAATGTTCCTCGAGTGAATGAGTTCTTAATAGAAGCTGTGAGCTTTTTTAAACCCCTTTTATTAAAAAATGTTAAATGTGTAGGACATAATATTTTTTATTGAGAAAAAAAATACATCTAGCTCAGATTGACAAACCAGGTAAGTTCGTTATTTCGACCCACTTCAGGTGGCCATTGAAAAAGGCTTTAAATTTCTTAAACGGATTTATAGCCTGTACCTGTGTTGCCTATATATAATTCCACGAAAGGGTAGAAATTTTAAGAGAAATTTTATTTACTAAAGTAATAATTGAGTGGGTAGCTTAGGAATCGAACTACCCACCGACATTTTGCGGACTCATTGTTGTGGCTACAATACAGTTCTGAAACTGTTTTTACGACCATTGATGGCAGGAACGTATTGTAGATTAAAGGATTTCAGTTTCATTACTTTGTAATATCGAACCTTACCAGAAAAAGATTAGAAGTACATATTTTTAGATCAATATAAAAATGTAAGTGTTCGTTTGTTCAAAACCTTTAATTTCCTAAATTATATTTTGTATTTTAAAAGCATTGTTAACCAAAGTTAAACCACAAATGGTATGGTAATGTAACACTCTCCTTGTCATTCATTGTTCACTTTGTAATACTACTAACTTTTCCTTAATTAATTCATGGATTGCTTTGAAATTTTAACACAACCTTGCGCGCTTACGCAGAATACGCTCTTTTTTATATTGCTATGTGACCTGAGAGATGTGATATTTAATAATTATTCATTATTATTTCTTTTAAAATAATATTTCACATTCATTTTACCTATGACATATAAATACATGTTTAATTTTTACAAAAATAAAAGCATGTTTTTTGTATAAGATTGTGAGTTTGTGGTTAGTTCCGAGTTTCTGGTTTTGAACACCATCTTCCACAATTTGATATCCACTTCTAATAATGAGCCGCTTAAGCTCGCGTAAATAGTATGAAATCGAAGTATTTTTGTAAACAGTAAAAATACAAATATTTATCTTTTAAAAAAACATTTTTACTTTCATATGCAGCGCCATCTGTTGGACGTTAAAGCAATACACGTAATATCAAACATCGCTCATGGCGGGCAGCGTGCTTTTTGATAGAAATCAACGAGAATTGTCAATGTTATTAATTTCATTGTTGTTTAGCAGATTTTTAATATGTTTATTGCTCCAGGATTGTTGAATGAAGCACAGGAGAAATGTGTGCTTTCTATTTTCTTTATTTTTCATTTAACTAGACTGAGACACAATAATGCATGGCCGGGTAAAGCTAGTCATAAATATATAGGATTATATAAAATTTAAATTAAAATTAAAATTAGATTTTATAAAATCGAAAATGGATGAATCGCAAATGGATTTATGACTTTTTTGTAATCCGTATTTAAAGCAGTGACTACGATTCTACATTTTAAAAGTCATAGCATTTTTTTTTTAAACCGTGTTAATTAAAATTTTGATGAATTACATTCCTATATGAAACAAGTTTTTATTGACATTACGGCGCCTGTATTTTTTTATTGACGGCAAAATAGTATTTAATTTTGTTCATCAAACAAAGTGTCCTTACATAATAAGTGTCTACGCCCACGTAGATTCAGTCGATACGTATTCTTTGTCTGTCACATATAAGTGCTATTAAATCACAACATGTTTCGAATGTGAGTTTGACAAGTCTCTATATTGACCGACAGTAAATAAATTTGTAACATATAATGGCCAATACAAATATGCTCGCAATATTTACTGCAATGCTCTAAAGGTTTCTTTGTCACTGTCGTCACAGGGGATGCTTTTAAGAAGAGAATTATTATTAAATTTGAGTTTAATCTCGTTTGCAATAAGGTTGGTTGGATTCCAACAATTACGTTTCAAAATCCAATGAGGTGAAAGCAATTTTAAACATCGCCCGAAGCTGGGACATTTCTTGTTATCCTTTTTTTAATTTTATGAATAGGATCATTATTTTCGCTAGACAGAAATAATGTATTTACCCATATTGTGCCTGTTGACAACAGTGGAAGACTATCGAGGCATGCTGTCCCTTTTTTTCGGGATTTGCGAGAAATCTATTCAAGGTCCCTTTTTTCTTGAGGCGGGGTAGGAGACGGATTCAATGACTCGCTATGGGAAGGTATTTGTCAACTATTTTTGTACCTCTGCTTTTTAAAGGGACCGAATTAATATACTCCGTTAGTGTCGACGATGCAGAGGCAAAAAATGCATTTTTTACCTTTGGATTTCTACCCTAGTCGAGTCTAGCTATTTCGCTATGGCCACGTGTTTTTATTTGGGATGAAACTTGATTTTTCAGTGTTTTGTTTTGGGTTCCTTAATGGGACGTCTCCGTAGAAACGAGTATGTCGAGTCATTATCATATATATCACAATTTTTAAACATTTAATATATTTTTTATTTATTTAAATTTTCTACTTACATTTCTTGGTGAAGCTGCATTTTATATAATGAAATAACAACTATATAGTTGTTATTTTATTATATTGTACATATATTATACATATATGAACGGTATGCTACAAAAACTAAAAGAGATGACAAAATTTTGAGTGTGGCCATAACAACTTGTTTACAAATCTGGGTTTCACTTAATTTTTATTTAAGTAGTTTTGAATTTTTGACATCTCAACAAAGAAGCTGCATGAAAAATTCAAATCAGTTTTTCAGGCATTTCCACGTATGTCAAATAAACCTGAAAATAAAAAGGTCTCTGCTGAATAAAAGCTTTCCAAATCCAATCATAGATGGCTGTAGTGAACTCAATCACGGACCGTAATGAGATGGGTTATATTTCTATGACTTTCATCAATTTGAGTATGTCAATCATGGGTAGAATAGTGAATGATACATGTGTATAAAGTTATCACTTAATCAGCGACAGTTCTTAAGCCTTGTAAATGTCCAGACTTCCATATTCTTCTTCGTCTGTGTTGAGATGCCGAAAAGATAACAGAGATGATTTTACTATGAACAGTTTCATTCCAGAATTTTCAGTTCAGGAAACTTTCTTCGATGCTTTCTAATTATCATTAATATTTTTTTTTCAATTTGATTTCATTTCTGCGGTGCACTGTATAGTGCAAAGTCTCGCCTCACGACCCCATTCGCTGCAGAATTAAAAACATATATAATTTTTTATGTGAGCTTTGGATATTGAAAGCATTCATTAAACCCTTCGTTCTGAGTTTTAAAATTCTCGTGTATGGATAATAAAGTTGTGGGTATCTGCCGAAAGCCGCTTGAAGTGTTTTGAGTTCAGACATATTATTATAATTTGATTTGTTTTAATTACCGTCTACGTTTTATAATTCGCAAAAACTCAGACCTGGCAAATTTCACGCGTGCAACCGGCTTAAGATAAAAAAAAACTGGATGTAGGTAACTCAACGCAGATTTTGGGTCAGCCTTGTGTTTTAATATTCATAGAGAAATGAAATAATTTTTAACTAATGTTTTACTTAGTAAATACCACTATCTATAGTGGTATTTATTAAGAAATATAGTAATTACAAATGGATAGATTTTACCACAAAGTGACTGCCAAATCAATTAATAAAATCAATTAATATTGAGTACTTTGAAGAGGTCTCAATCAATATGATTGGAGTCAAATTGTGACCTCGAAGTTAGGTAAGGTTAAGTTATCGGAAATCTAAGACTTTAGGTACTTTTAAGGGGTCTAAATAATTTGATTTTAATCGATTTGTGGCCGCGTGATTAATTTAAGTTAGGTCATCGGGAAATTAAAAAAAATACTCTTAATTCAAGAGGTCTTAAATAACATGACTTTAGTTGAACTGTGGCCGCGTACTTGAGTTACGTCATTGAGAAATTAACAACATTAGGTTATTTAAAAAATCTCTTGATTAACATTAATATTAATAAAATAATATGATTTGAGTCGAGTTGTGGTCCAGTAGCAAGGTAAGATTAGGTAACAAGAAATTAAAAACGAAATTTATGTTATGAAAATAAAAAAAAAAACATTAAATTAAGCTGGGTTTTGTTAAGTTGGGTTAGGTTTAAATTGAATTGTGTTGGTGTTGTGGGTTCAATCTCACGTTGATTCCAATTTTTTTTTAACCGGCCGCTTAGTCATTTAAAAATAATATTTTATTGATATGTGCATAAAATAAAAGCACAAAAAAACTTGAAGCGTCCTTTAGCTAGAAATTGACGAAAATGGCACCGGATAAATTATTTAAAAAAATCTATAAACCGACCATCACAACGCTTATCCGCAGTGGAAGATAGAAAGCATAGAACGTCATACCAATCAACATTTTTCATACACACTCTCCAGTTTTTCCGACGGCTGACCTGACTACTTTCAAATATTTGAAATAATAAATCAGATGAAATAAATCAGGTTAAATAAGCTTTATCAAAATGTTTTATGATTTTTTTTACAAGTTCTTTAAGATGAAAATCACAGGGTGTGAATTCGCTGTCTTTCTGATATGATGTACCACTTACAACTTATGTAGACACGGTGACCAGGTAAGCGAGTTTGAGTTATGCAAATTGGATTGACTTTTAACTACTTGAGAATAGAGTACACTCAACAACCCATAAACAAAGTTAGCACCCACAGAACAACCACCCACCCTTTCTGTCCGCTGGTGTTAGGACAAACTATTAAATGTATGATTTAATTAATTATCATAACGTGGGTGACGAAAACGTGCGTTTATTTATATTATTTATTGTCTCTCTAGCTAAATAAATATATATTTTTTTTTTACACGAACTATATACTTGTCCGCCTCCGTAGTGTAATAGTCAGCACGCTCGGCTACCGTACTGGAGGTCCCGGATTCGATTCCCAGGGAGGGTCAAATAAATATGAGTGATTTTTTCACTCTAATATTTATTCAATATTGGACTGGTAATATACCCTGGATTGGTACCTGAAGCGGAGGGCTGATCACATTTCCTTCATGTGTTAATGATCGAGATAACACTGCGTTTATATGATGCAGTGCCCTATGCACCATTGGGGTGCGGATAAGGGTTTGAATGAATATACATATATTTACAAAAAAAATATAAACATACTTATTTATAATATATTTTTTTGTCTCAACGTTGAGATGTCAAAAAAATAATACATTTAAAATATATAATTTTATGCAATAAATTTAAATCGACTAAGAGATGGGTAATTATTTGAGACATAAATACAAACGACATTTTTTTGGACGTCAATTTCAGGTTTTCTTACATCCGATTTACACTGCAATGTACTGTAAATAAATCAACACCAACAGGAAATACACTAACGTCAGAATGAAGCGGAATCTCGCTTTTTCGCACCGGAGCATTGCACTTAGATAACTCGTTCAGAAAGTACTTACGTGCGTTTTACACGTCAGGCTATGTGATACATCGTGAATGAACATCTTCTACTACTTTCGAATGATATATAAAATCTGTTACTGCTAGTTTGAAAATCCTCCAAAATGCTTCCGAACAATTTTCGCTTTGGTTCTTCTAGATATATTTTTGATGTTTTTAACCCTTAACTACAGGACTTGTTTTAATGTACCTCAATACGGAAATATCGTAAAATTTATTTATTTAAACTTCATGTACAGAAAATAAAAAGTACATTGGCGGGCTTATTGCTAAAAAGCAATATCTTCCAACCGACCAAAAACGGACTAGTGATATTGATCAAAACGTTTGATACCATATATAGCTGTTTGCAATCAGAGGGTAGATAGTACTTGAACATTTAAAAAAACATAAATTACAAATTGACATTTAAAAAAAACATAAATTACCAAAAGACGATAATAAGGAGGGCAAAGGAAGAAGGGAGTTTAGGGAAGGAGGTAGAGGGAGGAGGTTTGATCGACAGTTAGGATTCTAATGACAGATAGTAATGTCTCAGACGTTTTTAAAAGTTAATACATATTATTGTCTGATGTAATAGATTTTATCAAAAAACTCAAAAACAAAAGGATGAAAATAAAAAAAAATAACAAAAAGTATTCTAGGATTCTAATGATAAATAGGTAGAATCAGGTAGCAAGTTTAAGGAAGAGAGGAGGGGTCAGGGGAGTAGGAGATGGACAATTAGGGTTCTAAGGTAAGATAATGATGTTTCAGGCGTTTTTTGAAGGTTAAAGTAGAAGGTGCATATAGAAATATTTGACGATAAGATGAAAAAAATCGAAATATAAAACGATTTTTTATTTTTTTAAATTCACATACAAAATCCATTTCTAACATAAAATTATATCAAATCATGTTTTAAATCTTAACCATAACTAACTTGTAATTATTATTATAATACAATACTTTAACTCACTCAATTTTTATTTATTTTGTCAGAATAATATATAAAATCATGGTTCTCAAATCCTGCCTTGTTGTGTATATAACATAGAATTTTGTCTAGCCACACACCTGTCTGATGATGTCGGTTGCGACGAAACCCGGTTGCTGGTAAAAAAAATCATGTGGAAAAAATTACAGAGTTATTATTTTCTTTTGTTAAATGCAGTTCCACCAAGAAATGTCAGTACAAAACTTAAATTTAATAAAAATAGATTATACTTAAAACACTTTTTTTACTTAAAACATGTTTTAAAAAAGCAAGTTTTCTTAGAACATTGTATTAAAAAATACAAAATTCGGTAAAAATTTAAGATACATGCTAGTTGTCTCTATATTCTTTACATGTGTTGCCTCTGTGGTCTTCACAGATTGGATGTCCGTCGTACATTTTACGAATGTCCCGTAATCTAGGGTTAATTTAACGTAGTAAATACCACTTTTTCTATTTTTAATATAGAAATAGTGGTATTTTCCAAGCGAGTGTTATATAAACATACCACAAAGTTAACAATGCTTTTAAAATACAAAATTACACTAACTCTTTACTTTGAGTACAGTATATAACAACATTTCCAATGTATATTACAATCAAATAATTATCATTCAGTGTTATTGAGATTCAAATATTATGTTTAACAAATTAATAAAAGAATTGAATTTATAGCTAATTTTTAAAAAATAAACCTCGCCTTATGAAAAGGCTGTGGATAAATAATAATTCCACCAATAAGCTTTACCTACATACTTTGTAAATACTACAATTTTTTAACTAGTGTGACACGTATTTCGATGCGTTCCGGATCATTTTCAAATGCTGTAAGTACACTAAATAATAATTGACGTCATCTTAAAGTGACTATGCGTCACACGAGGCGTTTTTCGCACATGTGATTTTTCTGTAATAAACACAGTAATAAGATCTCGGCAAGTTCTGTGCACCGACTTGTTTATAGAGATGGGTATTCATGCCTAGAGGGAAAATTATTATATTCCAGTCACCGCAAACGAATCACATCGAATAATACTTAAAGACGTGATGGTCCGAGGCCCACCGAATCAAAAGGTTCGAGTAAAATACTTGAAGTGAAGGTGTTTTGTTTACGGTGGCATGTTACCTTTTGCGGAGTGTTTTAATTTTCCCACTTTTGTGGTCAGTGATGGCCGTAACCCAGGGGTCGGCAACTTATTAGCCAAAGAGCCACATTACGACTCATTGAAAATTTTCTAGAGAGCCAAATCTGTTTGTAATTCTTGTATACCTTAATTATAATTTTAAACTTTATTATTTTTTGACATCTCAACATATGTAGATGAAGAAGAATATGGAAGTCTGGGTATTTCAAGGGCTTGCGACCGTCATAGTTGTAAAAAAAGCAGGGGAAGACCGAGGAAAACTCGGCACAATCAGGTTTGTCGAATACTTGAAAGCGGCCGGGTCAGGAGTCCTAATAATCGTCGGGTATGTATGAGAAGATTCATTAATGTAGAAGAGGCAAAGAATGTTTGCAAAGACAAAAAGTAGTGTGGCGTTCGATTATCTCTGCCTACTCCTGCGGGGAAGCAGCGTGATGGTGGTTAGTTAGTTAGCTAGTTAAGAGCTACACGCGGCTCCGGAGCCAGTCATTGCCGACTACTGCCGTAACCAATATGGCTGCCAACAGGTCCCAGGCCTCACTGTCTGTTATCAGCTGCCTGCTGTCAAAGAGATGGTTATGCAGATAGGAACGATCTCGGTGATTATGGAGGCAATTTAATGACGGTAGAAGGTGACGACAATACAAGGTGTTTCTTTTTCCTCTAAACGATCAGTCTTAGTCTTTACAAAAAGCTTTCAGTTTAATTGATTCATGTTATCCAATGATTGTCGAGAAACTACGGAGATTATATCGAGTGACAGTGAGAAAAAAGGTAGGCTTGTTATTTCAAACCGACGGAAATTGTTAGTTTATATACGCTCTAAAAATAGAGTAGATTCTGCAAAAGAAAAAATATATATTTAAAATCATAAACTCTTTGAAACACTTGTTTAAAAACCTATGAATCTGACAAATGCTGTTTGAAATTATTTTATTCATGTCAAGTAAAGTTTAAAAAAAACACACTTAACAAATGGTGCACACATCACCTCGTATTAACACGGCGTTAACTTGATGGTAAATTATATATTATATCTAAATACGATTTAAATGTTTGATTTAATCCAACTTGTAAAACATTACAAAGACAAAAAATTAGTTAGTAGTTTATTAGTTTATTATTTGGAGATATAAAATGACTTTGTTTTTTGATCCACACACTTTTTTTTTATTAAAAACCATCTAGGTTTGGCAACAACCTGTTGCCCTCTTCAGGGTTTGTTTTATAACTTATTTATAACTAAGTTATAATTTTTTTAACTTTATAACTTAGTTCATAATATAGTTTGTAATAGTTTATAACTAAGTTTTAAAACAAACCCTGAAGAGGGCAACAGGTTGTTGCCGAAACTAGTTGGTTTTTAATAAAAAAGTGAGTGGATCAAAAAACAAAGTCATTTTGTTTCTCCCGATAATATATTACAATAGTCCACAAATTTAATGCATTAAATATTTTTTTAAAAAAAATCTAGTTGATTATTTAGATAAAAACATATTTCACATGATAGCATCCGACAGAAATTCGGAAGCAACTTAAAAGTCATCCAACACCTCCGGATTAGGAATCACTGGTAAAAGGTATATTCACCACTTAAGTATAAGAAAACAGTATCAGCGGTAGAGTACATATACAGCGGACATTCATCATCCATTAATAAAAGCAGATATCGCTGATTGAATCGTAATAAATGTATCCGGTCCACATCCGTTCGCGTGATTATTGTAAAGGTATGACCACGGTTTTTTTATTGTTATTTTATTTTAACTACATTGTGTACGTTTATGATTTCTAATATTCAATCTCTCGATTCTATACTGATGATTAGAGGTCCAAAAAAACAAGTTGGTATTTGATTGAGAATAATGAGATATATAGAACGAAGAAGTATGGATGTATGTACAACATTTTGAGTGTGTCCAAATACTTATTCGAAAATCTGAAGTATCTCCAATTATAGGAATGTTTTCCTTATTATTTTGACAAGTATTTGTGAACAAGTATTTGGACACACTTGAAATGTTGTTAATAAATTAACCGGTCAAATTAAAAGCTAAAATAATAAAAATGAAAATGTTTTTCCCTGGCGTTTCTCATGTACATATGTGATTATAATCTAGGATTCAGATCTTACATACTAATATAAGAGTTTTTGCTTAGTAAAAATCTTCTTTACATCTCACCAATAGATGTCTCTAGTAAAGTTCTAGTAATTCAAGAACAATGTTTCAAAATTTGTTCATATATAAAGAACTTCCGAGAATTTGAGTAGTGTGGTTGTCAATAATGGGTAGAATTTGTGAATATTACACATGAAGAAGAAGTAGAATCTAAATCACTATAAGTAATACGAGTATATGCCATTTAGCATCTTCGAAAATCCGACCCGATGTACCTTTTGTTCACTTACATACTGTTCTTTTTCTTCCTATTGTTACTCTTCGGTAAACTTTTATTACTTTTTCGACGGGCTTCGCAAAAAATCGGTCCAAAAATATGAGAAGCAGTAATATCAAAGGATTATAATAAAATAAAAATAACAATAAAAACGTCTGGAGCGTAAAAAACAATTCACCGAGTAAAACGTTATTCCTTTAGAAATTGGAATGGATAAGGAGAAATAGAAGTTTTGCGAAATTAAGGGATTTTAATCGTAAGGCTTAGTGTCAAAACTTTTCAAATGAAAGGGCGAGATAAGAGCCCTAACTCGAAGTTGATTGTGACAATTTAACATGGCATTGGAATATTTTAAAATGATTATTTTGTTATTTTAAAAATTAAATACTTGTATAATACCCTTTTTTGGGTTTTATTTCATTACACAAGATTAATTTCGAAAACTTAAGACGTTTTCATCAACAGGTTATTACAAAAACTATAAAAGTGTTTAATTCTTAAAATGAAACACTTTTATAGTATTTCTACAAATTCCATAAGTTGATGCCAAATCAATAAATAGTATGATTATTTTGTCATTATTATTTAAGTAAATTATAATTACAAAAGAAAAATAAAATACTTGGTAAATACCACTATTTCTTACAAATCTATTGTGATAGAATAAATTTTTTAAAATAGTGGTAATTACCAAGTAAAAAGTACCAACTTAAATTAAAAAATGGATAGATATTACCACAAAATAACTGCCGTAAAAAGTAATGAAGTTATTTCGTCATTAAAAAATAAAAACACAAACACATCTCAAGAATCATCTCAGAGTCCGGGTATTTACATGTCTTAGGCTGGTTCAACGGATCATTTTAACATTTTCCATTCTTACCATGGTTGACATTACACATAAATTGACATGTTCCATCGTACGCGAGCTCTCGGCACATGTACATACAGATCATAAGATGTCAATATTAATTACCCGTAAGTGGAGAAACCCGGATTCGTAAACAATGATTTGAACACACTCAATGTATTGTGAAGATTTAATTACACGTTGATAAAAAGAGAATAAACCAAATAATAAATAATAAAAGTAAACTTCCATATTCTTCTACATTTATGTTGAGATGTCAAAATGTAAAAATAACTCCTAAGTTGGAGAAACACAGATTTATGGACAATGATTTGTACACACTAAAAATATTGTAACGAAAAACTCAAAAATTCTTCCAAAATAAATATTGAAAAAAAATAAGGTGGTATGTATTAAGGAGAATATAGAAGAGTTGAATAA
The DNA here is from genome assembly GCF_059751285.1 of Brachycentrus maculatus. Lineage (NCBI taxonomy): Eukaryota > Metazoa > Arthropoda > Insecta > Trichoptera > Brachycentridae > Brachycentrus > Brachycentrus maculatus. The sequence continues at coordinate 520,019 of NW_028280959.1, read as the reverse complement.
CGTTTCCGAATAGAGAGTAGTGTGGCGTTCTATTCTCTCTGCCTACCCGTCGTACTATCTAGACAAAATGGAATAATTTAGTTCACAAGATCACGCTTAGCTTATTATCATTCGAATTGGAACAAAACGTGTTTCCTACTAACGACTTAACTTCAAAACTAGTATGATTTTTTTGTTCCGAAAATGGTTTACCACAATTGCTATATTGCATGACCACATGTGGTCCGCGATGGTACAAATATAGACCGATATTTTTTATCTTTAATTATATAAAATCATGAATCTGGTTCGTATGTTGCATACAACAAAAGTTTTATGGAGACAAAAAAGATAGACACGCATAATAAAATTTTAATATTGCAACCATTTCATATACAGCGCATTAAAATTATTATTATTGCTTTGTATGTAGGTTCGTAGTTAAACATTAATTTAATAAACGAGACATATTTCGTAATAGAGGCAGGGGAAGACAGAAGAAAACTTTGCATGATGAAGTATTTTAAAAACTTGAATGTGGACAGGTCAGTAGAGAATTCGTCAGCCCTTTGAATACCCAGACTTCCATATTCTTCTTTATCTATTGAGATGTCAAAAAGTTAAATTAATTTATATCAACCACAAACATAAACAATAAACAATATGGGTAAGTCCCTCTCCAAGCACAAGAGCTTAGTCTCTTTATTGGAGAGAACAGCGTTATTAATTTTAAAATTGTAAATTAGAAATGTCTAGAAATTAGATAAAAATATTTCAAAAAAACTCTTTTGAATTCACTATTTAACTAACTAACCATCACGCCACTTCACCGCAGGGGTAGGCAGAGAGAATAGAACGCCACACCACTCTGTCTTTGCAAACATTCTTCGCCTCTTCCACGTTCATGCAACTCCTCATACATACCCGCCAATTATTATGACTCCTAACCTGACCATTTTCGAGTATTTGGCATACCTGATCGTGCCATGTTTTTCTCGGTCTTCCTCTGTAAATTGTATGTAAAAAAATAATTAAATGTCAGAAATGAAAATAATAAAGAGACAAAAATTTGCATCTTTATTAAACATTTCCAATAAAGTTAAAAAGATATCGAGATTATTCTCAAATCGTAAAAAAATTAACAGCCGTACTTATGTTCATCATACAAAAACTCGATAAAACCAATAAACGGAGCAGGAAAAAAATGCCCTTTTCAGTGAAGAAACCGGTTGGGTTATTTAGCTGTGTTATTAGTGCATCCACTTGACTTTACCAAGAATTCACACAAAATATCCGTCTCACATTTTCACTCGCTTAAGTGACGAAGGCAGGAAATGATCCATTATCCTTGACACCGTGGCCCTTAGGTGCGAAATCCACTCTTAAACGCAATTTACATATCCAGGGTAGCTGCGAAAACGAGATATCTTTGTTCAATTTAAAATGCCGGCATTTAAAATGTCCAAGAATTGATCATTAATCATCATGTTTTATTTCTATTTGTATAACGAACAAAAAATATTTAATGCTCTTTTTATGTATTACTACTACTACTACTACTACCATCATGCCGTTTCCAGGGTTCGCAGGGGTAAGCAGAGAGGATGGAACGCCACACTCTTCTGTCCTGACATACACTCCTCGCCTCCTTCACATCCATACATCTAGTCATACATGCCCTCCGATTACGCAGACTTTTGACACCGCCAGATTTTAGGTTCTGATTGATCTGATCATGCCAAGTTTCTTTCGGTCGTCCTCTTTCTGTTTTCCCTCTCACATTCGCCACATATATTTTCTTAGTCATTCTCTCGTTATCCATTCGCTCCACATGTCCATACCACCGAAAAGAACTCTTCCCAATCTTTCAATTATTCCTCGTTCAGCCTAACATTCCTTTCTTATATCTTCGTTTTTACTTATAAACAGAAATATAGTTATGGCAGAAGGGAGACTTGTTAAATATTTTACGTTTAGGTGCGAAATCCACTCTTTAAACGCAATTTACATATCCAGGGTAGATGTGAAAACGAGATATCTTTGTTCAATATAACGTGCCGGCATTTAAAACGTCCAAGCTTTCATCGTCAATCGTCTACGTAGTTTTATTTTTATTTGTATAGTGAGCAAAAAATTATTGACGCTATTTTTGAGTATTAATTAATAATAGGTATCTAGTTATGGTGAAAGAGAAATTAATAATCTATTCTACAGTTGGGTGCAAAATCCACTCTTTAAACGCAATTTACATATCCAGGGTAGCTGTGAAAACGAGAAATCTTTGTTATTTTTTTAATGCCGGCATTTAAAATGTCCAAGCGTTAATCATCTTGCTTTGTTTTTATTTGTATAATGAAAAAAATATTCGTAGTTATTTTTGAGTAATACATGGAATGGGGAATCTAGTCATTGCAGCAGACAGATAAATAATCTTTTCTACGGTTACAAAATCTACTCTTTAAAAGCAATTTATATATAAAGGGTAACTACGTAAACAAGCATCTTTATTTGAAGATTGTACTCAAATATGTAAATAGCATTTATCTTAATGTTTTCCCATCATCGCCGTTTATTAAAATTAATAGAAGAGATTTTATAAGAGTACTTCTCTACCTACTGCGTTGAGGTCAGCAGTAAAAAATCTCGTATCACAACTACTGGGATTCGACTTGAAAGACCGTAACTGAATTGATTGATTGACAATCAGAATCTGTCTTTTACATCAACGCGTGGAGACAGCAAATTTTAGCTGTGGTTTTATTGCATTTCTTTGTGTTTCAAAAACCGTTAGATATATTTATGTAGGTAAATCAATAAAATGTATTATCACTCTAAATGGAATTCAAAATCGTGTCGTTCAGTTTGATGAACCTACATTCGTCTATTTAATTTGTCTAGTTTCGATTGAATGTCGTGTCCTGATTTTATTTATTCATTTTTGAAAAGAGTAAAGAGTTTTATGTTTTTCTCTTCTTTCGATGAAAATACAATCACAATATTCTAATTGTACCCAAATCTTTGATCATATATTTTTTAAAACCTACCAAAGCTTTTACTAGTTTAAGGTTTAACAGGTAGGTCAGCAATGAAGAAAATGTGTTTTAAAATGAAAATACGGACGTTAGGCCATTTGTGTTAACTTCAAACACTTCTTCATATATGTGAAGTTATTTGATATTATTTTTGACATCTCATCAAAGATGAAGAAGAATATAGAAATCTGGGCATTTGCGGGGCTGACGACCGTCATAGGCTGGTTTAAGTGATATACACGTGTAACATTCACCGATTCTACCCATTATTAATCACCACATTACTCAAATTCTTGGAAGTTCTATAAATATGAACCAATTTCAAAACACTGTTCTTGAATCACTAGAACTTCACTAGAGAAATCTATTGGTGAGATGAAAAGAAGCTTTTTATTGAGCAGAAACTCTTTTATTATTCTTCTTCATCTTTGAAAAGATGTCAAAAGTAATATAAAAAATAACTCCTATTATTTGATAATCCAGATTCGAGAACAAGTATTTGGACACACTCATAATGTTGTATGTATGTTGAATTTATTATGTATTACTTCAACATTTATTTTCAATTTTCGATGCCTTAATATTTATTCAATATTACCATGGACTGGTACCTGAAGCGGAGGGCTGATCACCTTTCCTTCATGTGTAAAAACGATCAAGATAACACTGCGTTTATATGACACAGTGCCCTATGCACCATTCGGGTGCGGACAAGGGTTTTATTATTATTATTATTAATATAAATAAAAAATAATTTATTGTTTGATATGTTAGCTCCGATTTTCATCACTAAACTTTAAGGTGTATATCCAAACTAAAGGTTTCGTATTGAAATAATTAAAGGAACACCAGACTTAATGGTGTTTAGGAATGTGAAAGAATGAGGAATGTGACTCATTATTCTAAAGAATTTTTCGGTTCCTACCCCTTAGCCGTATAATCCAAAGAATTTCACATGCAGGAGAGAGATAAAACAACCACTTCTACCATCTCGCCGTTTCACTTTAGGAGTAGGCAGAGAGGAAGGAACGCCACACTCGTCTGTCTGACATATACCTCTAGCTTCTTCTACATCAGTACACTTAGTCATACATCTCCGATAACGTAGACTTTTTCACGATCAAATGTGGTAATTTTTACAAATATGTTCATACAAGATTTTAAGACAATACAAATCAATAAAAATATTAAAAAGAACTAACCTACAAATTAGCAGCATATCAATGACTAAAGCTTCTCCCCTATTGTCCATGTTCCCACACATAACAAAAAAAAATAGCTCATAGCCCTCTCTTCATTTTTCAACGTCCCAAGGACACAACTCTAAAATTTATACTTACCATACGGTATTTAAAAATGATGCGGAATGAATCGAAACACTTGTCACAATAGATTTTAAGTAATAGTGGTATCTACCGAGTGAAATTTCAACTAAAATTTGATAGATGTTTCCACAAAATGACGGCTAAATTAATTAATGAAACTCTTCGATTGTCCCTAACTCAGCCTAAAATAATTCTCTAAACTCAAAATCAACACAAAACTAATCTTGTTACAACGCCAAACTAAACTGTAATTCATTGTAAATTAAATTTGGGATATTGAAATATACATCACATAAATAGCATCAGTGTATTTTTTTTATTATTTTAGCTTATAATTTGACCAGATAATTAATTTACAATATTTTCTGGCTTTTCTCATGTATGTGATTATAATCCAGGACTTGGATCTCACATACTAATATAAGGGTTTCTGCTTAATACTAAGCTTATTTTCATCTCACCAATAGATGTCTCTAGTGAAGTTCTAGTGATTCAAGAACAATATTTCTGAATTGGTTCATATATATAGAGCTTCCAAGAATTTGAGTAGTGTGGTTGTCAATAATGGGTAGAATTGTGAAATAATGGGGAATGTTACACATGTGTAAAGTGATCATTTATACCAGCCTATAACGGTCGTCAGCCCTTTAATGCCCAGACTTTTATATTCTTATTCATCTTTGATGAGATGTCAACAAATAATATGTAAAATAACTCCTATAATTGGAGATAATCCAGATTTGTGAACAAGTATTTGGATACATACAAAATGTTGTTAAAGCAATAGAATAATTAAATTATCTTACTCAAAACATTTTAGGTGTGACCAAATCCTTCTTCACGAATTCTAACACATTTTTTTCTCCTTTTCCTTTTCCTACCGTTCTTCATCCATTGAGATGTCAAAATGTACGTTTTATTAGATTGCTGTAATTCACCTTAAACTGCCTTGTAATATAACTTGTATTATATTTTCATTTGAAGCGCATTGTCATGCCTCGCCAGGGTCGGCATGCGGCATTCCGGCATTTTAATTGTGCGCCGTACCGAGAAAAGTTTCCCGGATTCATAACGAACGAAACGCTGCGTCCCGCTAAACTTGGTCCAGTACATATCTCTGCGGCTGAATACGGTATAAGCGGACCGAACTTTGCGCACTAAACCTTTACTCCCGTACACTTGCCATAGCGGAAGGGGATACACGAATAAAAGGAAGACTTATTTTTTTAATTGTAAAATATTTATGAGGGGAAATTTGCTGCTTATAGTCTTATCGCTGAGCTGAGAGGAATTTTGAACCTAATAATAATAATAATAAAAGATGAGTTTAAAGCTTGAGATCAAAGTTTTGTACTAGCATTTCTTGGTAGAACTGCATTATGTGTAATAAAATAAGAATATAGATTTTTCTAAAAAAAAATGGAAAAAATGGGGAAAATGGAAAGATACGGAAGAGGCCTATATTCTGGAGTGAGAAACAGAAGCCTAGAAAATAGTAATGATACAACAGATTGAAGTTTTAGATTTAAGTTTTGTACTGACATTTCTTAGAAGAATTGCATTATATGTTATAAAACAAGCATATGGCTTTTCCCATAAAAATTTGATGGTGAAAATGGAAAGGTACGCAAGACACCTACATCCAGAAGTGTGGAACAGAAGGCTAGAGAAGAAGAAGATAGCCTTTTCCACATTTATTTTATGTGAGCAGTAATCAGGGTTTCCTCGTTACTGACATCATCAGACTGGGGGGATCTAGACAAAAAAATTTGTTATAAGTATACACAATAAGGTAGGGGCTAAGAACAATGATTTAAGATTTTTTTCATTATAAAATACATAGAATAATCCTGTTTGAAACTCTCACTATATTTTAACAGCAATTTTTATTCATTTTACACTTTTTAAATCCATTTAATTTAGATTCGTTTCGTCAGAAGAATTATAAAATAATATAAGTGTAACTTGTTTTTGACTTCAGTCTTGTTGTGTATATAACATAGAATTTAGTCTAGCTTACCACCAGTCTGATGATATCGGTAACGAGTCAAATCAAGTCTTGCATAAAATTGTTTTTAATGGCCTCCTACTATTACTTTGTAATTCATTTATTTAATTTTCATCATACTAAATGTGCCAACCATGGAGTTTTACAGTGCCGAGGGCACATTTGACAATTCTTTTTTATGAAAACAAAATAGTTTTTGACATGCAATCAAATACTCCATTGCCGAATGGTGCGAACTATTTTAGTTCTATCTGCATCCATTATACATTTATGAAAAGGTATTGTATTATCCTTAGTTTATTTTGTTAATGACTTTATGCAAAATGGAAGCAGGTTATACAACTTATTGCTTAATAATTACAATAATAATCAATGTTCCTTTGATCAAATGAGGTCCGTGTTAGGTTTTGTTTGATGTGTTTCTGTGTCGTGATAAATATAATATTGTATTCCCATTATTTTCTCTTCAATTAACTTTTTATCTGAGCTTATTCATTTATTGTTACCTTCGGTCTATTCTCAGGCGGACCAGGGAACAATGTCACGATGCTAATATGTAGTCTGTGAAGAATATGATATTAAACTATGCGCAAAGTAACATACTTCCAAGAGTTTAGTACGGGTTTTGATCAACAAATTGCAATAGTTTAGATTTCTCGGCGTATTGTCACAGATGAAGCATTCAGGATCCGATAGCAACCTGATGTGTCGTGACTATAGTAGCAGCAATTCGCGTGAGATGAAATTTCTACGGACGTGGAAGTTGCCAGTTGTTGTGTAGTTATGTCACGGGGTAACAGCCAACAACAGATAACTGTGCTGCCTTTCAAACGAAGCTACAGCTTACCAAACTTGGAACACGTTTGGTCCAATTCTTTCTTCTATCCATGCAGCGAAATTGATTGAAGTCGGTTTTTATGAATGAATATACATTCACTAATACTAGTACAATCTATATTCAAAAGAATTTAAATAAAATGTATAGCATTTCGTTAGCAATTTTGAAGGTAAAAAAATATTTTCTGCATAGAATAGTGACAAGATATTGGAATCGAAGAGGTTCTTTACAATTTTCATTATTTTATCTCTGCAGCGAAATTGATTCAAGTCGGTTTTTGTGAATGAATCAACTATTGTACTTGTATGATCTTAATTCAAGAGAATTTAAATAAAATGTTTGGCATTTCATTAGCAATTGTAAGGTAAAAAGAGTATTGACTACATAGAATAGCGACAAGTGCATTTTTTTACAAAAACGTGAATATTACTATTTGATATCATACTAGCTTAATATTGCTCTGAAATAATCCCAAAGGATTTTAAAATTAGAAGTTTAATATATTGACTTGTTAAAAATGACTAACTGTATTGATGTTTATTTTCCTGCCAAGCAAAAGTGACTTAAATGGCCCTCCTAAACATTTTACGTTTTGTTAGTTGGTCACTTTCTCCTGTACGACTACGATATATATGTACTCGTATGTATACTTATACCTGAAGTTGGAAGTGTAATATTTTTACAACACCTCTCATATCAATAAACAATACTTATACAAAAGTACAAAACGTATTGTATAAACAATAAAAAACCGACCTACATACATTTTCCTTTCACGTAATTTTAACGAATAACGATGCCATCTTAAAATTCAGCTCACGTTATTATAACACGCGTAAAAAATAAAAGACGCAGGTATGGATTCGCTCGCAGTTATACGTATTTTATGAACCTACTATCAAGTAACGAAATAACCCGTTGCCAGATATATGAGATCCTTCTCGCAATAAGTGTCCAATGAAAATAAATCTCCCGACGCTCCGCAGAATCGTACAAACTACAATACAACACAATAACATAATAAAGAGATGCCGGCTACGTTTTAAAGATTTTTTTTCTATTCTTTATTACCAAACGCCTCTAGAAGCCTTCCGAGAATCTTACGGTTGCTCTTCTTTGCGGACGGTAATCGATATTATTACTATTTGTGCATTTGATCGAAGACTTTCGTAATGATATTAATTTAATTAACGTACCGTTATTACTCGAATGATTTGAATTTATGTGTAAATGGCGTCTTCTAGGCTGGCGTCAGCGAGTTTAAATAAGAAAAAATAAAACATTTGTATAATATATCTTATGATGGTTGATGCTAAAAATCCATGAATACAAAATAGTATATATACGATTTAAAAACAAATATTATTTATCTGTACTGTGGGAAGAATAGTTAATATGATAAAAATTGGATATAAATTGACAAACACGATGTTTATAACACATTTTTTATAACAAAATTATGTAAATACAGCATCGATTAATCAAGAATCCTACTTATAAAATAATACCAATAATATTTATTTCATCTTGATTAGGTGGGTAGACATATATGTATACATATTTTTGTACAAAGTATGCATACAAACAAATAAATAAGAGTTTTTATGATTTCATTCATTGATCCTGCAGTCAGTTTGCAGTAATATCTATTTTAAAATTAAAATTTACTTGGTAAATGCCACAATGTCTCAAATCTATTGTGACACGTGTTTCGATGCATTCCGCATCATATTCAAGCGCCGTATACGTTGTTTGATAAGTATTTCAAGTACTTGAAAGGTCAGGTCAAGTGTTGGAACAATCGGCGAATATGTATGAAGAGATACACTAATGTGGAACAGACGAAGATTGTTTGCAAAGACAGATTAGTATGGCGCTCCATTCTCTCTGCTTACCCCTGCGGAGAAGCGGCGTGATGGTTAGTTAGTAAGGTAATTTTATATATTATTATAAGCAAGTCCGAATTTCCAGTATCTCATCCAATTACTAGACATTTATAAATATCAAACGCAGCAACTTGTCTACACCGATTAATTTAAAGCATACCATAAATAATTTCATAATTTATCATAGTCGTTAATTAAACTATTATGTATAGCCTATATAGGTATGTAAATTAATACGTTTTCTCTGCGTCTCGTTGTATATCTAATTTTCTGTAAAATATTCATAAAAAATCGTAATAATTTGTTATACTCCCTGAAGTCAGCGTTCTAAGCTTTTGACTCAGTAATTAATAAATATAACAATAAAATTACTACATCCGTGTTCCTTACTCGATTACTTTTTTGCCCGTTTGCGAAGACGTTGAAAAATTATACTCTTTAATCCTTGGAAAACAATTTTAATTACTTTGACTTATAAATCTTTAATTTCGGGAAAATATCACTAAAGATTACCTTTTATATTACATCTATAATATTTTTTTTTTCTAGTAATAGTTTTTCGTCATATATTCCCATGTAATTAATTTCCTTAATTTATTTCTATATATAACTTCATTAATTGATCCAGCAGTGACTTTGTGGAAATACCTATAACTTTATATTAAACTTTTACTTGGTAAATAGTACTATTTCTTAAATTTTCTGTTTCGATGGATTCCGATTAAGCGCCCTTGAGGTAGTATTTCACGGAAACGGAACTATGTGAATAATCCAAATTTATTATTTTTCTGCTTCATTCTAACACGTGTCACAATAGATTTTAAGCAATACTCATTATAACACGGTAAAAACTAAATAAAAAATTCAATAATAAATACAAACGGGGTACTCGCAAGCATACAATGACTGCGCGAGGAGCCAGGCGTGTCTCTGCACATTTTTAAGAATAAATTATGCGTTGGAATTTGATTTTTTAGAATTTTTATCAATTTTTTTTTACCAACTCCGTACCTTTCAATTACTCTTTTCTTATCAAAAGCATATATTTATTTCGAATAAAACTTTTTTTTTTAATACAAAAACGGTGTTTCAAGGAAAACATTCAATTTCATTTAATCTTACCTGGTTCTAAAGAAAATTAACTTTGGGGCCATCTAATATCTCGCTATAATCCATTTAAAAAATAAATAAATAAATATAGCATAAATCACCCGTTTCAAAATGCATTTGTTTTCACTATGTAGAATTCTTCACACATTGCATCCGATCCCACATATCCGAGTCTTGTCTGCATCTTTAGCATACGAGAAAACAATAGAAATATCCCTACAATAGATTGAAATTAATTGCCAGATGTGGATAATATCAGAATTTATTGCATGCGATTAATAATAATATCTTGGGAGAAAGAGCCAAGGAGTAATGTGCATTAGTCAACGGAGTGCATTGTTCGGTTGCCTATACAACATGCATTTGTATATTAAAATCTTACTCCCCATACAACCGTTGTTAGGTAACCGATTGTTATATTGCATTCTTGCCTGACTAGAGAGTATTCACGTATGAGCTTTATAACAAAACACGAAAACTATTATAACTGTATTCGTAACCCCATTAGCTAAACTAAAGTCTGAGATTTTTGTTGTAATGTGCATATAAGGTGTAATGTGAATATATTAAGTCTGTCTTGGTAGTGTAATGGTTACCGCGATTATCTTCAATGATGAAGGTTCCACGTTATATTCCTATAAAAAAAAATACACAAACATACATACATTTTGACCCATAAACATTGATTTAAATAATTGGGGAGGTCTAGTTGTGTGATATTTTCAATTTTTATACAATATAATATTTATGTGCCTAAAATGCAGAATTAATCATCTTGGTTTTGTGTAAGTAGTTATGAAGATAACACTGCGTTAAATCGATGCAGTGCCCTGTGTACCATGTAGAGTAAGAAGAAGAAGAATGTGGTCAGGTCAGCAGTTGGAATCTTTGGGAACGGATGAAGAGATGCATAATTGTAAAAGAGGGGAAAACCGTTTGCAAAGACAGATCTCTCTATTTTGTATATTAAAAGCTTTGATAACTTTGTGGTATGGTAATACGAGTATAACTCTCTCTTTATCATTTATCGTTCACTTTTTGTAAAATATATTAATATTAATAAAAGTGGTATTACACAAAGCGAACGATGAATGTTAAGGAGTGTTACAGATCTATCTGCCTACCCCTGCGGAGAAGTAGTGTGATGGTTATTTAGTAAGTAACTAAAAATACATTATATGTGGTAGGTATATGTATATATTTATATATATATATATATATATATATATATATATATATATATATATATATATATATATATATATATATATATATATATATATATATATATCCATAATAATTCCGTTGTGTTCTTTCAATTCCTATTCATAATTACCGATCTTTATACAATCAATATATGGTAGAGGAACAGTAATTTGTTACAGGAAATTATATGATTTAAAATTCGGGAATAAACTGTTAACACGAGAGAGGTGTACGGCGATATTAATAAGGATGTACTCGAACCGAGCAAATATACTCAGCTTCTTGAACATATATCATTACAATAATAATGTGTTTACATTTCATGGTCACTAATATACTGAGATGGGTTAAATTTGGTATGAAGTACTCGACCGACAAGAGCGAGACACTGGCTCGCATTCGTTTGTACGAGTACGTACATAAATGAACGAAGACACTATTATTCACTGTTGTTTTTTTAACTAACATTTTTGTCATGTGTTTTTTGCTCCCTTTTTTTCGGTTTTAATGGCCACGAAGGATGTAACATCGCTGCCAGTAATAAATTCAAATGATTAATGCTCTCCGAAATTAATTTTACCTTCGATAGATGGCATCCCGCTGTCATCCTTTAATAGCCAGTTTTTTTTGTGGGTGCCGGTAAAAAATGACTTGAACTCTATCAGGTGTATCGGTGATCACTCTCTATTAGTTGTGAATGATTTTCTCGGTAATTGGTACTCAAATCCTACAGTTTTATACGTGAACAACGCGTTTACTTGAATTAATGTCCTAGTTGAAAGGTTACTCAAATATTAATGCGAAACGTCTCGCAATATTTTATATACCTTATAAATATTCATATTTTGGTATTGGAGAGAGGTTGCGAAAATTTGGCGATGCGATCATCTAAAACAAGGATGAATGATAGTTTTCCGTAATAGATATACAGAAATAAACGAGGAATTAAATACCTCCTATCCACATTGATAAATATCAACGACCATAGAAAAAGAGGTAAAAGACCATAGAAAAATACCGTCATTAAAATAAACGTAATATTTATTACACACCGGATTCTTCACCCGACCAATGATGCTTCAATATTGTAAGTCATAACATTTTGAGTGCGTCCAAATACTTACTCACGAATTTGGGTTCCTGTACTAAGAGTTATTATTTTCATTATGACATCTCAACAAAGATGATGAAGAATATGAAATAAGGTATTCACAGTGAACTCACACGTGAAACGTCATTTGTGATGTACAAATGTAGGATTTTCAATTTTTTTTAGTGTGGTTGTCAACCAGAGGTGCAATGGTGAATATAACACACGTGTAAAGTGATCACGTAACCAGCCTATGACAGGTCATAAGCCTTGGGGTGCTCAGACTTCTTCTTTCATCTCAAGTTCAGAAACCTATAATATTGATGCTTCATTTGTAGGGTGAATAATCCAGTGTCTGAAAAAATATTACGTTTATTTTGATGATGGTTTTCTTCTTTGGTAAAAGCGATGATATTTATCAATATGGATTGGAATACTAAGTATACTAAACTAGTATAATATTCCAATCCATATTGATACATACTAGTATAACTAGTAATACTTAACTTTGCGACGTGTAGTAAAAGCGTGTAAAAAAGACGTTGAGTTTAAAAAAAAGTGTATATATTAAATAACAATACAAAAAACAAAGCATTGATATGAAAAATAAATTCAAGCATAAAGTTTTCGGATAAACACTGTGAAATGAATAATTGTTTTCGGTCTGTGTTCCGCCAAACGCGTTTTATTATTTATTTTATAGAATCCGTTTCTCGTTCCAAAACAGAATCTTTTGTTGACATTTTATTGCATTTCAACTTTAGGAGACGATATTTTTTTATTGTCAATACGTAGTCAAACGTTTCGCACGGTTCCATTTTTTTCAACAACAAAAACAAAATCTCCGATCGTGGATGCGATAGGAATCTGCATAATTTACTAAAACTGGGCAAAGATACAATCTTGGTGTAGCCATATATTCGGTTGACAAGTTTTCTTTTTATTACACCGTCAATAAAGCACTAATTATACGCAGCCGGCGTAAATCAAGTTAGAAACTCAAAAAGCACACATAAATAATATTTGAGTGCTTTCAACAAACAATTTATTATTTATCTTTTTATAACGGTTGAATTAATGGTGAACTTTGATCGTAAATGCGGATTCCATCGAGCTTTTGTGTCCACATACATATTTCAGCTTCGTTTTTTTATTGAACATGTTGACGTAATTATTATACCGAACGGAGTGACAAGAAAGTTGAAACAGAAAAAATATTAGTATTAGAATAATATGGCAGATAATTTGATTAGAAATATAAAGTAGAATTGAAGATATATACAGTAGAAGTACAATCTACCTTTAATATACAGAATACTTCGCATTATTTTTAAGGGCTGATTAGGGACATCATTTCGGGAACAAAAGCGTAGGTACAAAGTTATTTTCGCAAATGAAGCGTTCCCAAATTAAACCATTTTAAAATTCTGCCAACCGTTATTTCCACACTTTAAAATCCTTATTAAAGGGCACTGTTTTTACACGACATACCTGTTTGTTTCTATACATATCTATCTGGTAAAATCGTACCTTTTTATTTACATAAAAAAATATCCGCAGTGGGATGATACACATGATAGAATTTAATGCTTGTAAATACAGTTCTCTTAAATAAGAGAAACTGTATTGATATATTGAACTTAAACACTTGCATAATTTGAATTTTTAGTTTATTATTGTAAACATGACTAGTTTCGAGAACTACAGATGTATTATATTTACTTGTATTTTGTCCGCCTTTACAGTGTAGTTAGTACATTTGGCTAACACACTTGAGGTCCGGGGTGGAATTTAAAGGGAAGTAAAATAAATTTAAATGTTTTATTACTTTAATATTTATTTAATATTATCCTTTACCCGAAGCGCAGGACTGATCACATTGTTTTCATTTAATCACATTGTTTTCATATAATTAACATTGCATCAATTTGATGCAGTGTCCTATGCACAATTTGGTGCAGTTAAAGGTCAAAAGTAGTAGGGATTTATTTGTATATTCAAAATAACGAGGCATTTTATTACCGGTGTCAAATTTTGATCTTAAAAGGTAGAATACAGAAACTTGATTTTACAAAAATTCTACCTTTTATAATGTATTATTTTTCTCTACTTACCCGTACATCCTTCCCCTTCCCATCTTTTCTGAGATTACTAATGATATCATCACGCAGATAGAAAGATGGCGCCGAATCAGAGAAATAAAATATACAATCAATAACACCCATTCCGCGGCTTCTTCTCTGTGTAAACACAACATAAAGGTTAAATTATATTGATGGATATTCAACATAAGGTTGATAGGATTCCAGAGTTAAATTCGTTGTTTTTATTATTTTATTTTTCGATAGTAAAGAATTACAATTGAAGGTATTTATGTACTTATTGGGTAACTCATACGAAATATATGTTTGTGCAATTTTTTTTTATCTACGATATCAATAATTCCCGCGTAAGATAGTTTAAACTTGGTTTCAATACTTTGTCGTTTAACATGTATTTATAAATATACTACCTATTTTTTTACAAAAATGGAAGAGCCCTTCAATATATTTTTAAAACTAATATTCTCGGTTTTTTATTTATCATTACGTAGATATTAAATATGAATGACAATTTCGCAATTCTTGTACTAATCAAAAATCCGAATTAAAATATAAAAATAAATGACATGAGAGACAATTTTTGAGTGCAATCTCCTCAATAGGTTAGAAAAAAAGTTTGTATTTTCACTTGCCTATAAGATCATCCATAGTTCTTGAAAATAGGTATGTTAACTGAAATAATCTCAAAAGTGGTCTTTTAATGCGTTTTAGTGCAATATACCGTATTTTTTATTATTTAATATGGTTACAAAAGTTTAACAGAAAATTCAATTCAGTTTCTAGATATTTCTACTTTAACTTCATATAAAGCATCATGTTGTTCCACAAGGGTAAAATATCTTTAAATAATACATTATTTTATACTATATGTGAAATTAGGCTGTTTTAATCTATTGGTGAAAACATACTTTATTCCCGAAACTAGTCATATTTACTTTAATAAAATCAAAAGTGGTATTTTACATGTGTTTTATTGAAAAACGTAAATCATCATGTTGTTCAACGAGGTTAATGCCAAATCAATACTTTAAAAGCATAATATTATTTCCGTACATCCGTTTTGAATTTATGTCTTTGCATACCATTCATTCAAATCTCGAGTGTCTTTTGACAGATTCTCAGAATGTTTGCATAGAAGCGTGTACGGATATTATCATGTTTGCAGATTGCGCTAGAAGTGCAGTCTCTCCTGGAAGCAGCGAGCGGAGAGGAGACCATCCATCATTCGACTTGTCCCCGAACATTGGCTTTGTGAAAAATAAAGCTATTGACCCACTTCTGGAGATGTATTGAGTAGACACCCGCGTAATTTATCATTCTATTCAAAAAGTGAACAAGTTTCCGGATATTTGCTCCTCAGTCTGCTTGCCTTGGACACAACATAACTTCGTATAGCTCGTTCGTTTGATAATGCCATTTTTAATTTAATTTATAGTATTACAAATCAAATATGTGTAAAAAACGCAGTGGACGTTAAACTATTGTGCATAGTGTAGGTTGATGTTATTTACACTATTTATGAAATAACATCGAAGAAATCGTACAAGTAAAACTCAAGTAATTATTTTGTATATTTGTATATTAAAAGCATTGTTGACTTTATGGTACGGTAATATAACAGGATCTTTATCATTCATCGTTCACATTGTCAAATACCACTTAAAAAAAAAATTGAAAGACGAAGAAATAATTATTTTGTTTGTTTTGTAATTTATCTTAATTATTATTTGTTTTATAAGCATTAGATTATTACTCCGTACAAAGTTATTGCTCCGTGGAATTTTAGAGGGAAAGTTCGTCGCTGCAAGAAATCTTTACCGAAAAGTCGAAACCATACTATCCGAGTACCGCTCGGGTCAGTCAATAAAAACAAATGCATCTATACATTTGGCCAAGCTAATCATTACTGACGAGTCGTAATACGATTTGCCTGAGCAGTGCTCGGACTCGTCAATGCAATGCAAACTTATTGCCCGAGTCACGCTCGGGCTAGATTGGGAATTCGTTAATAATACTATGTAATGTTTTATTTTATGTTTTCCTAAATAAGTAGATATTAGACGAAAAAATCTTTTTATCATAATTGACTAAAAAATATGATTAATAAGACTCAGGCGAGAAGAAAAAAAACAAACGTTATATGAAAATGATATTGTAAATAATAACATGATGAGTTATATATGTTTTTTTTTAAATTCAAAATATAATTTTAAGGCGGTTCAATCTATAATATATTGCCTCTTCCACCACTTTCTTGAGAGCATTATGTTAATAAAGAAATAAAAACCAGCCATTTTCAATCGAACGGACTACAGTCATAACTTCATCTTCAACATATACTAACCCCACACCCTGCCGCGTCTCTTTATTCCAATTTTCTGCAACATTTTATTTTCACAACACAAAAGAAGTGGGGTGAAAAAAAAGCACCTTTTATTTCTGATGACTTTGGCATGGAAACCTAATTTCATACAATTCAATGACAAAGGTATCTACGGGGAGTCATCGTATTGTATTAACGCAGTTTGACGTGTACCTACAATTTTGTACAACTTTAACTTGTCAAACTGGATGTGCTTAATTGATGGGACTTTTTTCTTTCTTTTTACCGCAAACATCTTAATTGTCTAGTGTTATTTATATTACCGTATATGCGTTTAGGCCAGGTGAATCAAATATAACCGGTTCGCCCTTATTCATGAATGAATTAAAATGCTTTTAACCCCTATCAACAATCTACCCCTCTTAATTTCAGCGTACCTACATGAGAATTTTAATGCACTCTGAGAAATTCATATGCTCGGCAGTTTATTGAAATACATTTTTATTCAGTTATATAACGCCCTATGAAGATAGTTATCCATCTACAATCTACAATACATGAGTCCGTGGATATGAATTAATGTATAATATTTATACAATAATATTCAATGTGAAAAGGGTTGAATTTGCATACTTAATTTATTTAAATGTTGTGTATATATATATATATATATATATATATATATATATATATATATATATATATATATATATATATATATATATATATATATATATATATATATATATATATATATATATATATATATATATATATATATATATATATATATATATATATATATATATATATATATATATATATATATATATATATATATATATATATACATTTATCGGTTTGGTTACCGTGCTGGAGGTCCCGAGTTCTATTCCCAGTGGGTTGAAAATAAATAAAATGATTTTTAACTATTGCATTTACTTCATATCGCCCTGGACTGGTACAAGAAGCGCAAAACAGTCTATGTCTTTGCAAATAATTTTCGTCTTTTCTACATAAATTTAACTCCTAATAAATATGTACCCGCCGATTATTACCTGACCATGTCTCAGTATTTGAAATACTTGATCATGCTAAGTTTTTCTCTGTTTTCCTCTGCTTCTATTACCAACCACATTCGCCTCATATTTTTTTTAACTGTTATTTCTGCACTCATTCGATACACGTGCCTAAACCATTTCAACACACCTTTCTTAATTTTATCGATCATGCTAAACTCAGCCTTTTATGCTTTCCTTATATAACCATTCTAAAATCTAAAATACATCGTTTTGCCGTACATTCATATAAAAGATTGCATTCCGACTGCATTCAGTCTACTTTTATACTTCTTTTGCAAGCTCTATATTTTACTTCTATTCACTAGAGTTGGAACCAGGACTTTTTTATTTTAACTAATTTCAACATTTTGAGTGTGTCCAAATACTTGTTCACAAAATCTGGATTATCTCCAATTACAGGAGTTATTTTCATATTATTTTTTGACATCTCATTAAAGATGAAGAAGAATATGGAAGTCTGAGCATTTACGGGGCTTACGACCGTCATGTTACACGTGTGTAAAGTGATCACTTAAGCCAGCCTATGACGGTCGTAAGCCCCGTAAATGCCCAGACTTCCATATTCTTCTTCATCTTTGATGAGATGTCAAAAAATAATATTAACTATGTAATTTCAGCGCATCATTCACTACGTGTCTAGCGTTCACTTTCCCATTAATTTCTTTATCTATCTTTCCAACTTTAGAAAAGATACTTCCCATACATAAGTGTTGGAACCAGGACTCCATTGTGCATTGTTAAATATGTATGAAACGTAACATTTTTTCTTGTTTTTCACGGTAGAATATTTTCTTGCAATGACCGTAGAATCCTTTTAAGTGGTATTTGATTCATATTGCATGATTCAATTCCGAAATATTTCATAAGTGGGTTGAAATTTGGGGCATTTTTGCAAATAACTATATTTACGCATCGAGGATAATGCTCTATCTCGAAATTCCTAACGTAAACATGCAAAATCGATAATTCCTACATATTTGAGGGATCGGAACGTTTTACATATCCCAAATTGAGAGTTTCTCCTAAACGCCCTGTTATTAGATAAATGTTTTAGGTCACGCGAAATAACACGTAGGTCTTCATAATTTTAAAATCGTCTGCCTTGAAGGGAAATATCCATATAATAAATTGGATTCAATTAGACTTCACGTAGCGTTTTGAGTGTGTCCAAATACTAGTTCACTAATCTGGAGTTATTATTTTTTTTGAAATCTTAACATAGGTAAAGAAGAATGTGGTAATCTGGATATTTACAGGGCTTACAACCTGTCACAGGCTTGTTTAAATGATCACTTTATATACCTGTGACATTCGCCAATTCTACCTCATTCCGTTCCAATCTCTTTCCTCATTCCAACATAGATGGCTGTTGTGAACTCACACGTACTGTATCACGAGATTGATTAATATATTTAGGAGAAATTTGAGTAAGGTGGTTGGTTGTCAATCATGGGTAGAATTGGTTATTGTTATACGTGTGTAAAGTGTTAATTTAGATTTTTTACGATTTTAAGAATTTAAAAGAGGTCATAATAATTCACTCTATACATGACTATTTGATATTTTAGTATGGGGTTTAACCCCCCTTATTTACCATGCCTTATGGCGTGTGTCATGACTGAAAATTGAAAGCTCTCATTTAAAATTATTACTTATTTAGTTTGCTTTTATTTAAATGCGTTAAATTGTTTAGATAATAAAATTCGAATCAACCCGCAATAAAATGATTATTCATTTACATTTGTTGATTAAAAAAATGAAACTCCTACTAGATACTTCTACGAATTACCATGTATGTACCCTGTTTGATAAGTATTGTATTTAAAACTATCCGAACCCAGCCATGCGTTCCTTTAGCTCAGCCTGGTTTTTATATACATATTTCAACCCTAGAATTTTGTATCATTATTTTACAACTTTAAAGTAAATGAAATGTATAAAAGAGATTAACTGTCAAGTTCCTGAATTTTAAAGTAAATATTTTTGTTAATGCCTCAACATAGATGAAGATGAATATGGAAGTCTAGGTATTTACAGATCTTATAACCTGTCAAAGGCGGATTACGTGATCACTTTACACACGTGCAATATTCATAATCCATAATTAACCACCACACAACTCAAATTTTTGGAACTCCAACAAATATAATATCATTAATTTCATGACACAATACACATGGGTGCCCAAAAGCCATCAATGTTGGATCGAGAAACCTTTTAATTAGCAGAGACCCTTTTATTTGGATGTATGCCCAGAAATATCTAGACTTCCATATTCTGTAAATTCCCAGCTATATTCCTCTAAACCTTTGTTGATTGATATTTAAAAAAAAAAAACTCCTAAATCCTGTGACATATCTTGATTAATACAATATATTTAATTCATTGTATCTATTGTATTGTATAGTATCTGTTGTTTTGTTTTTAGGGATTAATCTTTTTAATTTTTTCATTTATTACACGCATTCCTTATTTTTACATATATATAAACTAAATATGCAAAAAATGTTTTAACATAATAGGCAAGGAAAGTTTTCTAATGAAACCAATAAATATTCTATTTTTTTGTAAAAACTATTAAACGAAGAAAACCCGGATTGGTAAAAAAAGTATAAAGACACACTGAAAATGTTGTCAGTAAAAATCTGTATTGTTTTAAAATCCTGTTGTGATATTTATAAATTAATATTTCTGAAAGGATTTTTTTTTATAAATACATTCACTTTCGTGGGTGCTACATAAAACACAAAGTACCTCTTCGTGTTTGGCACTATAGTGTTGATGTTGCTAAAGTGCACTTTTATGGTCCCGGCTCCTTTGCGTAAAACTTAGACCCTCATCTCCTCAGGGACAGAGATCAGAGTGATCCCGAAAGGGTTCCGCTCGTTCCGCCCAAACTAACCCCAATTTCAGATTTAACAACATGGGTATTAAACCTTTACGAAAATATCAATGCAGGGCGATCAAATTTTGCCAGGTCCTCATATATTAACATACTATAATATTTTCGCTCCATTTCGCTTTTGATTATTCTGAATATTTTATGTAAATGATATCTTAGATAATTAAGGTATAAATAGTTTTCAGTATTAACTAACAAGTATGTAGCTGTTATAAATACATATTATTTTATTCAAAACATTTTTAATATATTATTAGATTAAAACCAATATTTTTAGCTTTTCCTTTTTTTTTATTTGACCAGCGACCGGGTTTCGTCGTTACCGACATCATCAGACTGGTGATTACCAGTCTGATGATGTCGGTAACGACGAAACCCGGTTGCTGGTCAAATAAAAAAAGTGGAAAAGCTAAAAATATTGGTTTTAATCTAATAATATATTAAAAATGCAATTCCATCACGAAGTGTCAGTGGATAATATAAATCTAGCAAAACATTTTTATTTTTACAATTTTTTCTACATTTTTAAACCTATTACTGACTAATTTAAACTATTTTTAATTTTACTTACTTAATACCATTACTTCTTAAAATCTATTCTGACGTGTTTCGATGCATTC
Source organism: Brachycentrus maculatus (assembly GCF_059751285.1). NCBI lineage: Eukaryota > Metazoa > Arthropoda > Insecta > Trichoptera > Brachycentridae > Brachycentrus > Brachycentrus maculatus. The sequence goes on along the minus strand of NW_028280959.1, from coordinate 498,516 downwards.
CGCATCATTTTCAAGCAACATATGTGAAGCTAATTTTCAATTTTAGAGTTGGGTAGTTGGGACGTTGAAGGTTGAAGAGGTAGGGAGCTGTTTCTTATTATTATTTATTTTATTTAATTTTTTTTTATTTTTAAGCTTATTGCTCAAAAATTTAAATATTCGAGTGTTTTTCTTCAAATTTGATGCTAAATTAACGAATACTAGAATTTGTTCCGAGTAAGAGGTATTATTTAGATTATATTAATATCTCAACATAGATGCAGAAGTAATTCAAGCTACGCTTAAAAGTTTTACTTCGTGTAGCATTATTTTCTGATTAGTTTCATTGTAGTAGGATATTAATTTCGACACAATGCTCCAAAGATTTACGAAAATTGTTATTGACATTTAATCAATACAAACGAAAGCGATAATCTTGTCTGGTCATGCCGGTAGTATCTGGTATCTCGTATCTACTCCAATTATTTAAGGTTAGGAAATATTGCTGGAAGAATTACGACCAAACGCACAGAGCAATAATCAACCCATGCGGGTTAACGGGTTTAAGCTCTCAAAATTTTGAAATATCGTGCCATATTTCATTAAATCGGCTGATTAAAGTAATTGACTTGATTTTGAGACAGATATAATCAAACATGACAAATTCTCAATTGAAATCTTTCTATTGTTTGGTACAGATGCGTGATATACCGAGTGCATTATGTGGAGTAAAGAATCAAAACGAAAATTTTCAGTTTACAAATAATAATTTATGTTTTCCAATCAAAGTAGTTGTAAATGATATTTTAAGTAAACTTTATAAAATAAAACAACTTTGTTTTAACCACTTTTTATCGCTACACTTTTTTTGAACCGGTTTTTTTCAAGGTTCTTGTTGAAACCGGTTGGAAAAAGTGTACCAATAAAAAGTGGTGAAAAGAAAGTTTTAATTATTTTTTAAGTTAAAAACATTCAGGAAGATATTTTAAGTGTTATGAGGAGTTGCATTAATGTAAAAGAGGCTAAGAGTGATTGCAGACTGAATGAATTCTATCCTCTCTGCCTACCCCTGTCGAGAATGAGGCGTGATGGTTACTTTGATACTTACTTATGCCAATGTTATGCAAGAGTAAATCTCGTTTTGAAAGGTCTCATTGTACAATGTTTACATTTTTTTCGTATGAAAATTTATTAATATTTTGCTTATGACCAATTAGTTAATGTGAGATTTACATTGTATTTTTAAAAAATGTACACACTTCGAAACGAAATTTTCATGTTGGAATTGAACGTTATATATATTTATGTACATATTTTATTTCTTCTGGCCGTATTAAGGACATTATTTGTAATATCAAAATCAATTTAAATGGAATAATTACAAAAAATGTATTAAGATTAAAAACGTTTTGAGTTAAGCTTTGCTAAGATAATGAATAAATTTGAGAAGTGTGTTTGTCAATCATGTGTAGAATGGTCAATTTTAAACGTGTATAAAGTAATCACTCGAACTAGCCTATGGCAGGTTGGAGGCCAGTATTTGGGTATTTACCCAGACATTCATATTATTTTCAATTTTTGTTGAGATATCAATTTAAAATAAATAATAGACCAATATAATTCTGATTGAAAGTTTATATTATGTTTAAATAAAAAAATAATGCAACTTAAAAATCAAATGGTTGATGACCCCTAAGTCGTATTTCCTAAGCCCCTCGTGGAAAGGTTTAACACAACTGACAAGCAGATAGCTTGTCAGAGATTCGTCACTCATTCCGAGGACGGGTACAAAAAATTAGTCCGGCAACCCTTCCATCAACATTCTTCTTTCACAAACCAAAAAACGGAATGATACATTCTCTTAAATGTAACTGAATAACGTCTGGCTGGTTTGCATCCGACATTTTTGAATAACTGCCAAAAGAAAACGAAGAATTTTAATTGAGGATAATTTAACGTGTCTGGGTCATAGGGAGGTTTCTTTGTATTTTGTTTTCGTGTGTATTGACCAGATCTACAATCGCTTAACAAAGGGGAAAATTATTCATGTTTTTTTTCTTATTCGTGGGTTACAATCTTTGTGATGATTGGTTTGCTTCTTTCATGGTCAGTCTCCGCCTGGCTCTATCCTGCGCTCGTCTTTTCAACTTGGCGTATCCGCTATGACGCATGTCAGAGACAGTTTGGTCCATGCAGGTTAAGCGAGGTCGTCCTCTGTAGTTAGCACATGCCCTCCTCATCTAGATTCTCAGCCCTGCTTCATATGTTCATCGTTGTTTCCTTCATGTTCCTGTGCATTTCCTCGTTCCTCGCGAAACGAAACCACCACACGCCTGAAATTCTTCGCAGGCAAGTATTTTACATATAAATCTAAGTATTCGTCTGCTAAGGTTGTCATATTTCAGCCGTATAAGTGAATAAGAGCGAATAGATTCATATATTGAAAATTTTATTTTTTAGCTAAAATTACAAAATATCATCGCCGTGATTGGTTATCTATTTTGTAAATTTCCAATACCCAAAAATCTAATTGTTTTGAATGAAAATATCGGATTTAGTAATACTTAACATCGTCCATATTTTATATTTTTTGTGCATCAATATCTCGCATATATGACATAACTTTATAATAAGATTTTATCTGTGAAACAAAAATATTAATAAATTTAAAAAAATCATCATTAACAAAGCATAATCCATCAGACATCTGCCTTTTTTTTTCTCAATGGATCTATTTTTATTTTCACATTTAAGATCGTTACTTATGAGATTTACCTTTGGAGAATATACCTTTTTAATGAGAGTATCATTTGGGGATCATTCTTTACGCACTACGGTTTAACGCGAAACAAATTTCTTTCCCTCGATTAGCATACCTTATTTTTAATACCTCACAACCCCTCAGAATTCCGAACTCCCTAGAAGCCTTTTTAATGCTTTTAGATATTTTATTACTAAGCGTTTTCGTAAGGTTGTACTTGCGTATTTAACTTATTGATACTGGACGGATTTGTTTTAGATACGTTAGAAAATTAACATCGTGGATACCTATGTATTTACAAAATACATAGGTATAAATCCATAGGAGTAAATACATAGGTGTAAAAACATAGGTATAAATACATAGGTGGATACCAATGTATTTACAATATGTGACAAAATCATTATTAAATTTTCGCTACATCATTCGTTTACTGGAGAAGCCGACAATATGCTTGTAACAAAATAGTCAAATAAGACGAAATGGAAAATAAATCATACATTTTACTATCGACTAAATTGGCATTAACTTTATGAAACGCAAAATGATGATTTGAATATAACAAAGATTTAAATATTAAATACAAAATACAAAAAATAAAAATATGTTTGTAAAACATAATGAAGACATTTGTTTATTCAAAATGGATTTCAAACAAGTGTTTTACACGTATTCTTAAGTTAAAGTACTTAAAAGTTACATTCATTTTTTTTTTGCTAGAATTTACATTCGCCCGTGAGATTGCATTTCAATTGGATTCACTCTACTTTGATCCAATTTTTGCCTATGCCATACTTCACTTCCATACATTAGAGTTATTATCATCACAAGGTTGTGTTCTGACAGCTAAGCTTTTGCTGATAGGCTTTTATGTGCTTTAACTGATATCTATATAAATCTATCCATCCATAGAAAACATCGTTCCCAAATATACGAAATCATTTACCTGTTAATGCTATTTGCTTTTTTTCATTCACGTTTTTTGATACATAAATAATTGTCTTAACCTTGATATAAAAAAATCAACTTATGACAACGAATAATGTAATAAAATTTATAATATGTATTATTATTTTTACTGTCAAGGAATGCTTATTATTCAGCCTATTACACAAAACGTATTTCTCAGTCGTAAAACAAAAGTAATTGCAGGCGCGCCCATTTGTTCTTCTCAGGTGCATAATAATAAAGCTAGGCAAGTAATTAATTAAGTTTTACTTTCGCAAAATTAGACTTATAAAGTTTAATGTCCTGGACGAAGTTTTAACGGCGCGCTTCCTTGCATAACTTACTTAATACAGTTCTTATATACAATGAGGATGGAACGCCGCGTTCTTCTGTCCCGACTACACTTTTAGCTTCCTTTAAATCCGTCAATTTAGACATACATGCCCTCAGATTAAGTTGACTTTTGACACCACCAGAATTTAGGTTCTGATTGATCTGGTCGTTCTAAGTCTTTTTCAACCGTCCTCGTTCTGTTCTCCCGTTCACATTCGCCAAATATTCTCATTTATTCTCTTGTTATTGTTCCATGTCCGTACCACCTTTAAGAATTATATTCATGTCTAATATATCGTTTTTAATTCTGCGATACAATGATTGTTCCACATATTAACGGTTTTTATGCATTTTAACGGTTTCTAGTTTTCCGTTTTAAAATAAAACTTTTTTTTGGTAAGTATGATGAAATGTCATTAAAATATGTCCATTATTTAGTGTGGACATGTCCATTTTTTGAAAAAAGATAGATTGTGCGAAAGAAAGTATGCAGTTTACAAAAATTATGAGGCAGTAGGACATAAAGATCTATCAGATTAAATTGTGTCTTATGTATAAAATATGACACGACGAATGAAACAAATAAATGAACTGAAAATGTAAAAATAACAGTATGTGACAAATTTTGAGTGACATAGTAAATCCATTGTATCTATTGTACCCATTGCATTGTTTTTAATTTAAGTTTTACTTAGTAAATACCACTATTGCTTAAAATCTACTGTGACACCTGTTTCGATGCATACCAGATATTTTCAAACACCGTTCAAACATCGAAACACGTATCACCGTAAATTTGAAGAAATAGTGGTATTTACTAAGTAAAACTTTAATAAAAAATGGATAGATTTTACCACAAAGTGACCTCTGAATCAATTAATGAGAGTATTGTACTGTATCTATTATATTGTTTTTTTTTAAGGATCAACCATATTCATTTATTATTTTCTAAATACATTCACTATCATTTTTAAGATATATAAACAGGATATGCTATAAATTCTTGTACAATGCACATACATAATAGTCAAGTAAAATTCTCTTAATTTCATTTTTAGTGCAACTGCTTATTTAAAAAATTATTTCTAGTTAGAAATATTTGAGAATTTTACCTTTTTACGCATTAAATGAATGTGTATATACGTTTATTTGCTTCACGACTCGTGCTAAGAGCTCTACACTTGTATTGAGTTTTTTTTCCCTTTTTTATGAACAGAAGACAAGGAATTATGACAGTTACAAAAAGCTCGGAATAGCTTTGCTTACATAGGCGATGCGTTTTCGAACATTTTTTGTTCTTCTGGTTAAAAATAATGGAGGTAATTAGACCTAACGTCTGGCCATATGGACCGCGTTACCGCGTCACGGATAGTGGCGGGCCTAATAACACCTATGTGTGTTTTAACCATACAACATGCTTAAAAATTATCCCCTTTGTATTCGGGCTAACAAGAACGACAGGAATACGTCTAATTAGAATTAATTGAAGGCTCGAAATGGTAATAAGATGATGATAAAGGACGTGCGCGTTACATATTCGAATGCATACGTAATGTAACAAAATAAATACACCCTGATTGTAGTTTATTATAGGTGTCATTTATTCATTAACCCTTACCACTCTTATGTCGAGTGTGAGTCGATATCGTATTTACAATGTTACGTCAACTTCGATGTCAAATAGAGATGGCGTTATATGGGACAATTTCTAAAAATATTAAATTTTGACACGCTTGTATAAGAACACATTTGAGATTAATATTAATTCCTATCACCATACAAGCTTTTGATATTTCGAAAAGTTAGTTTTGATTTTACTAGGTAATCAAAACTATTTTTAAAAATGTTTTTAAATACGTTTTTCAATAAGTGAGTATCATTATCAAATATCGTATGATGCTGAATGCATCAAAACAATAGATCACAATAGATGTTAAGAAATAGCGGTATTTACTAGGTAAACATTTATTATAAATTGATTAATAATTACCCCCCTATAACGTCGAGGTAAATACTACATTATCGAAGGGATCATTGTTAATGTTACTAATTTTTTTTTAACTTTAAATGACTCATTTCAGTTATTTCTGCTGGTTTAAATTAAAAAATACAATTTAAAACGTTAACTCCTTATAATGTTCCCTGCGATAATTCTGTATAGGTTTCAACGTAAAAGGGGCTTTTCTAATAATTGAAACTATTATTATTTCGTTAAATTCAACTTATTATGGATTATATAATGGTTTCATCGATTTACTTATCTTACATCTTAGTGATTTCATCATACTTTAGAGTTCATCACACTTCTTACCCCATAACATTTTACCGAGTTTTTCCCTATTTCTATACATATTAAACGTACAGGGAAGACAAAAAAATTGGGACAATTCCGTAAAGTGCCTCAAAAAATACTAAACATAGTAGATAATTACTGATGCAGCGACAATTAGGTGCGTCGCCATACGTTTGGCAAAAAAGCGAAAAAAAAAACCCAACGAAGCTGAAACTGTGATAAAAAAAATCGATCAATGACGTAAGATATTTGTGATGTATCACCGAACTAAGTGATGCTTAGTAAGGAGCCGGCGTTAGGGGATATTAGACGTAATGCCTTCTCTTCTCCCCAGTAAATGTTTACGCGCGACGCGTCCCCACAAATTCCATCCCGCGCCTACCAGCGTGTAAAAACGCTGAGTGATGTTTAACACTATGAGACCGAATGTCAACTCGAATTAGCATATATGGTAACTCGTACATAATTTTGTTTCAATTCTCTATCTAGGTATAGTGGAAACGTATGTAAAGTTTTAATTTTCCGATAATTAGATATGTGAATAGTTGAAAAGATGAAGAAGAGTTCTTCAAGGTGATATAGATATGTCAAAATGAATAACGAGAGAATAACGAGGATATCTGAAAAATACTTGGCACGATCAAATTAATCAGAACCTTATATTTGGTGGTGTCAAAAGTCTACCTAATCGAAGGGCATGTATAACTAGGTGTATGGGCGTGAAGAAATATAGGGGTTTATGTCATGACAGAAGAGTATGGCTTTCCATCAATTATGTCTACTCCTGCAGTGAGACGGCGTGATGGTAGTAGTAGTAATATAGTAGTAGTAGTAAAGATACAATTTTTATTTTCACTTCTTGATGAGAATCTATAGTTCTAGAAACTTGTGACTATATTAATTTACTCACTACTGGTATATCATAAGTGTTTTATTTTTGCGCGCTCTGACATTCATATATATTTTTGAATACATAAAAATTTACACCTCCAAAATGTTTCACCTCTATTTTTATTATTATGTAGCAGTACTATCCATCTCACTAAGCTCCTTGACTCACCACACCCGTAGTTCTCGAAACTAGTCATGTTTACATTAATAAACTCAGTTGTGGTCGTAAACATATGTTTTATTTTAATATTTAAATAAATATGACACTTCGGGTCTGAGAGGGTTAAGTTATTACACTTTTTTGTTAGCGAGAATATTCCGGTGCGAGCATATTTATGTAATGTGTAGCAGAAATAGTTAACTTCTGTCATTGTAGAGCTTGATTAACTTACTGGGAAACGGCTTCACTATGCCTCCACTGCATTCAATAGACGGAAGAACGGGATTACCGTTTTTTGTGCGAGTCCATATCTATTTGAATACACAATTCACAGACTATTTTTAAATTAATGATTCGTTAGTCAAGAGTCAAAAATATATTTATGGTGCGTACCTACTTTTGTATCGTGTTTAATTACTTGAAGAAATGCGCCGTAATTCAATCCCAACTGTATTTTTTTGCTTATTATATTACCACAATAAAAGCTATCATCAAATGAATTCAAGCTATTTTTAATCGACCTGAGTTGAAAATATATATGATCATGTGTTATTTATTCTTGCCGGTTAATACAAGTGATTACAATTAAAAGTATATCTTTCATATTTTTATTTAATGAAATAATTCGAAGATCGTATAGAAAATAAAGTTAAACATATAGTAAGTACAAATAATGTTGATTATGTGAGTATTTTGAAGCATTGAACACTTAATTTTGGCTCGCACTAAAGAAAGAAATAAATGTGACGTACATAGAATGCTGTTCATTGTCGATTTATTATAAAGTCGGTAGAGATATTACTGTGCGAAGTACAGTAATTGCATCCATATTATCTCGATATTTGGGACTTTGTATACACAAACGTCGCTATTATTGTTTCTTTGTAAATGGGAAAAGACATATTCTAGCATCTAGAATATGCTAGATATTGATAAAGTCTATAATTTTATCGCCGGGGTGTTGTATTTGATTTATAGAATGTACAGGATGTCATTTTAAATAAATCAAATTGAAATATTAGACAGGAATTAGTGTCCTTTTATAATTTCATAAGATGATATATACGAGTATGTACATGCATTCATACTAATAGATTTTCTAATATTTAATTTTCTTAATTATTTTCTCCTTTATGCAAATAAACACTTACAATGTTATAGGTAGATATCTGATTCATCCATAATTCAAAAATATGCAACCTTTTTTTTACTTTAGAATGCTCTCCGACATCTTAAGAGCATAAATAAAAATGCTTTAAGAAAAAATCTTCAAATAATTAGTATACTGCGCAACCCATATATTCACAATTTATGCCTTACGCACCGCAAGTTCATTATAAAATTAATGATATTTAAATACAATATATGAATTTCATAATAATATCTAATAAAAGAACATATTAATTTAACAATAATGAATTCTTTCTGGTAGGGACTGACCGGAGCCAATTCGTCGTAACGTAACACGTTACGATGCGAACATTCGTATGGTCAGTACAGCGAGCCGAGCGCTCCATCCATAGTATGAGCGCTCGCCGCGAGCGACGTTACTACGTTACGCTACGACGAAATGGTCCAGTCAGTCTCTACCATTAGAGGTTAAAGATTGTGTGCTTTATAAATATAAGTCATATTTATTATCACCTATGTGGTATTACATATTATATTGTGTGATGCATGAAAAATATGTAACTATATAAAGTTTGAATAATATTAAGATGTATTCCTCTTAGTAATATAAGATCCCACTCTGGCAGGTAAATTTATTCCAGTTTGCAGAGCCGGAGGAGGAGTTACGGCTAGAATTACCAACTTCCCGACATTCGAGGCGATACATCTCGTAATTTCCTTGGAACGTTTATATTCTTTTCCATCTACTTGTATCAGGGAACACGCGTCAATGCGCACATCACATATTGCACACACCCAGATATCTATTTACCTATAACATTGTAAGTGTCCATGAAGGGTGTGTGGTCAATTATTGGACGTGTGGAAAGGTGGTTTATATTAAATATTTTACTCAATTACAAAATTTTTATTGTTTTATACTTAATAATCGTCTGCAAACACGTCATATTTATATATTAACAGATGAAATACTAAATATTGATAAAAACTCAAATACGCAGACTTCCATATTCTTCTTCATAATAAATTACTCCCAAATGAACACACCCATATTTTTTTTATTATTATTTAATATGGTTACAAAAGTTATAATTTTAATTAATTTTCTAAACATTTTTACTTACAATCTTAAAATTGAAAACGCAGTTCTCTCCAGTAAAGAAACTGAGGTCTTGTGCTTGGATAGGGACTAACACTTGTTAGTTATGTTTGTTGGTAATACAATTAATATTTATAAATATTATTTTTTTGTGAACAAAGATTTAGACACTCTCAAAATATTGTGGATAAAATGTCTGGTCAAATGAAAACTTGAAATCATGTTGTCAGGCGTCTTCTATAGTATGTGAAATATTTTTGGAATGATCTTACATACATTTCATGAAGGTATCTGCCAAATAAAAATAATAAAATCTTCTTAATTCAACTGTATGTATATGGTGCCTAGAACTCTCAAATGAAATAACTTTTGAAATTTGAGATGCGTGGTTGTCAATCATAGTTAGAATGGTAAATGTAACATGTTCATAAAGTGATCACTTAATCAGCATATGACAGGTCGTAAGGCTGTCAATTTCTAATACTCCTGTAAATATTCATACTTGGCACAATCAGGTATGTCAAATACTTGGCACAATCAGGTATGTCAAATACTTGAAAGGGGCCGGGCCAGGAGTCGTAATAAACGTCGGGTATGTATGAGGAGATGCATGAATGTAGAAGAGGCGAGGAATGTTTGCAAAGACAGAGTGGTGTGGCGTTTGATTCTCTCTGCCTACCCTTACGGGAAAGCAGCGTGATGGTGAGTTAGTAATATTCATACTTCCTAATTATTCTTCATGTGTGTCGATATAAATACTCCTAAGTGAAAAACTATGATTCATTCATAAATAATTGGACACACTCGAAATGTTGTGAACAGACTCGTTGTAAGACAATATTTTTACCATATGTACCTAAAATACATACCTTCAGATACATTAAGGTGTCTTACGTTTTTCCAATAAACGATATTTTTTTGAGGTACTGATATTTTAGAAATTAAATTTTTAATTTCAAAAATGCATACTGGGTGGCAAGAGATTCATTGTCTCGTTTTCCATGCGCTACCGCCTCCTCGTTTTTATTCGTAGCGTAAATGTTTCGCCTTGTGGGGTTCGGACAAAAATAGCTTTTATTTATTTACAAATTTGTGGTCAAATTCACCTACGCGGGGAAGCGGTTTTGTTTTTAATTGCTACCGGGTTTTATCTGTTTAGGTAAAAAAATGCACGTAAGATAAATAAATTAAACAAAAGTAAACTTTTTTTCGAATATGTGTTACAAATTGATGTTTTTAAAATTAACATAAATAAAAACATATAAAATATTTGACATAAGTAATGTTTTAATTTTATAGGAAATTTATCAAGATTATAAAAAGTATATGTATGGCTTTCTAATGACCTGGAATTGCATATTGCGTGGGTAAAAAAAGATATATACTAGTTTTTAAAATATGTTTAGGAACGTCGGTATTTTAAAAATATTTATTATTTTTTCTCTTTCCGTTTATCCATATACAATGGTGCATAGAGTACTGCAGTTTATTGACGAAACCGGTTGGAGAAAAGTGCAAAAAATAAAAATTGTTAATAACTAAGTTTAAGTTTTATGTTATAAACTTTACAATATGGTCGTTAAAATTTCTGGAGATTTTTTGTCCCAAATATGGATTATGAGGTATGGTAGTTAAATAATTGTTCAAAGATGTTTTTTTCCAAATCTTAATACATTTTATACATACTTTATAAAATAAAACAACTTTGTTTTAACCACTTTTTATTGGTACACCTTTTTCAACCGGTTTCGAAAAGAACCTTGTCGTCCTCATGGTTTATGTACTAATTCTAAAACATTGAAATACTCATAGTTAAGTTAAAGTAAATAACCCTTCCCTTATCATACCAAAAACTTTCACGCACTCCGTACATCATTTGAAAATATGATTTATAAATGTGATTTAAAAAATGTGATTTAAAAATGTGATCTAAATTTTCATATGGTGTATGGAGTGTGTGGAAGTTTTTGGTATCGTAAGGGAAGGGTAATTAACTATAAACTAACTATGAATATTTCAATGTTTTAGAATTAGTACATAAACCCTGAGGATGACAAAGTTCTTGCTGCAACCGGTAGGAAAAAGTGTAACAATAAAAAAAGGTTAAAACAAAGTTGTTTTATTTTATAAAGTTTATAAAATGTGCCACAAAGTATCTGCGAAAAACATTCAAGAAACATTTTATATATACCTACAATAACATGTTGGTACACTGTATTGACAGTGATCAGATTTCATATTTAAATTGTAAAACTAAAATACCTACAAAATTTGTTAACTGTCTGCAAACAATTAAAATCCCAAATGTATTGATTTTATTTAAAGCGTATTTGCAAATAAAGAGTTTGTAAAACTGAGAGCAAAACGGAATACTCGTGTATTGTTCTCGGAGCAATTAATTTCCATTTTACTGTAACAGGTCCTCTGCGGACTGTAACGAAATCCAATTTATTTTATTTTATTTAAATTCAATAATGGCGAAATTTACAAGGTACAGAATTCCGTGAATTCATTTAGAATTCCCAGGACATAAATTAACAAAAATAATACAAGTTACTGTAAACATTGCGCCGGGTATTTTGAAGTGTTAATTTGTTTTCTAATTTCCTTCACGGCTTAAAGTGAATGGTGTTTCGGGGGTATATTAGTAACAGCCGAATCAAAAGTCGCTGTCTTTGTTGCATTAATTGGATCTGTGATGATTAATATATTATTTATCATAGGACGGAACATTCTCTTTCCTCGAATCTTCTTATTTTAATATTTATGAAAGTAAATATAATTAATCGAAGATAATTCCTCCATTTCTTAATGCCTTACTCACAAACAAAGAATGCAGCAAGTGACGGGCTACGAAAGAAGACGTATGTCTCCCCACGCCCATTTTTTTAAGAATATATATTGGATTTTAAAAATATATTTGTATTATATTAAAATAATGTTTTTAAACAGTTTATAAACATCTTACCTTTCTCAAGTTCTTCTTCTTTCGTCTTTTCAAAACCGTAAATTTATGTCTAAGAACAACTAATCTTTTCAATACAAAATAATTTTTTAAGAAAAAAAGGAAATTTCTCCAGTTGGGATTAATTTATACGACCTTAGAATCTTGCATACATCTAAATAAAGGGTTTCTGCTAAACAAAAGCTTTCTCAATCCAACCATAGATGGGTGCTGTGAACTCAATAATGAAGCGTCATGAGATTGATGATATCTAATCATCAGGTCATATGTAACAATTTATGAAGATAACTGATAGCTACAATTTTATGTCATACATATATGGACCTTCGAATGTCATTGGAGATGTATTATTACATATTATTTTTTGACATCTCAACATAGATGAAAAACAATATTTAAGTTTGGGCATTTACGGGGCTTACGACCGTCATAGGCTGGTTATAAGTGATCACTTCACACACGCGTAACATTCACAAATTCTACTAATGATTGACAAACACACTACTCAAATTTTTGGATGTTCTATGTAAATCATCCAATTTCGAAACAATGTGCTTGAATCACTAGAATTTTATTAGAGACATCTATTGGTGAGATGAAAGAATCTATTTGTGAAAAAGTATTTTGACAATCTCAAAATGTTGTAAATGTTTTATTTTTTCTAAATAAATATAATTAAGTTCCAAATGATGTGGTAAGTGAATAAATCCTTATGATTCCGTTCATTTCTCATTCCTTTATCGCTTAACTGGTTTACTTAAATGCCTGGTTTGGGGGTTTAAGGTGCAGTATTTAATTTCCGTGTCTTACATAGGTGTCAGTGGGCGGGGAAATCAAGGGATGGAATGGGGTGGACTCACAAAGGGATGAAAACTCCCCGTGATATATTGTTATTACAGATACATGTGTAAGTTCGTTTTGTAAGGGATGCAAAGCTGAGGATGTAACATTCAGCGACCTGCTAAATCTTCGAATTAAGGTATGAATAAAGGTTCCACCGAAAACATGTGTCATTTCATTACTCCGATTTATACGTTCTCTTACGTAATTTAGACTCCGTGGTAAATTACATTAATATTTCAATCCTTTGCTAAATGTTTGAGTTTCATATACTGTGTTTCTTATCAACTCAACTAGAATATAATACAAAATACAAAATAATTCAAATGATTATTTTGGTAAAGCTTTATAAAATAATACCGAAATGTTGTTTCTAACCACTTTTATTTTTGGGACTTTCCTCCAACCGGTTACAAAAAGAACCTTGTCATCTTCAGGGATGGATATGTACATGAAGGTGGATATGAACGGTCAGATATGTACATGAAGAGGACAAGGTTCTTGTCGAAAGTGAAAGTATAAAAGTACAAAAAAGTGCTTAAAAATAATATTTTTGTTTTATTTTATCAAATTCTATAAAATGTACCAAAAAATATGTGCAAAAAACGTTCAAAACGTAATTTAGATTTCTATTAAGTAAATTTAATCACGTTACTGATATTGGCTCACTTTTGATGAGTATAAAAATATAAGTATATTTAATAACGTTCTTTAATAACTTTTTGGTATGGTAATTAATATAACACACTCCTTATCATTCATCCTTAAAGTGGTATTACACAAAGTGAACGATGAATGAAATGAAGAGTGTTTAAGACAAGTGTGTTTATATATGGATTAAAAAATCTTTAAAATCATTCTGATGTAATTGAAAAAAAAACTGTTTTTTCAGTCTTGTACTGATATTTCTTTATAAAACTGATATTAAATATAACAATAAGCATATAGTTTAATCGTTAAATTTTATTCGACCATTGACCAGGTTTCATCAGTCTGATGTCGGTAACGATGAAAATCGGTCCCTGGTCAAATAAAATAGTATCATTAAAAAACTCTAAAAATTGTTTTATAAGGTAAATATTCTTACGTAGAATTTTGAGTTCTTAAATAACAGGATTATGAAAAATTAGAGGTTTTCTAGAGAATTTATAAAACCATGCCTGATTTTTAATATTCGCAATTCTCGAATTGCGAAAAAGATTTTTTCTTACTCCATAAGTCTCTTAAACAAAGTATTCATTTTTCCCAGAAAATTCTCCTCTCTATACTGTAATTGGATTATCCTCGGGCTTACGCTCCAATTTTGCGTACTTAAGAATAAAACAAACCGAGAGATCTTGCGCCCCGTTAAAAGCAATCGAGCATTCACTTTCTTTTCTTCCCAGTTTAATAGTCGAATTAATGCCTCATCGGTGAGATGCCCCATAATTTTCGTTCCAACGAAGACAGCGAATACTCGTTTTTTTCACTACGTTCCATTCCAAGCTAGCGAGCTGAAAAAGCTTCAGGAAAATTCTCCAAGTGTAAGGCCCTTAGGTTCACTCATTCAGTACAATGATCCAGTGATTTTGTGTTTTCTACTGAGAGCCATTTTACTTTAGCGATGAATTGTGGAGGTCCTCACCAAAAAGTAACAGTTCCAATTAATTAATTATACCATATCCGCTCCCTAGGTGGGGCATATGGAGTCCACAAACTGTCTCCATGCTTTTTTGTCGGCTGCCAGCTCCCTTACATCCTCCCAAGTCAGATCCGCGTCCCGAAGTTCTGACGAGAACTGCCGACGAATTGTCAGCAGTGGTCGTCCTGGGCTGCGCGAACCTGATGCCTTGTAAAAGAGGCAAGCTTGATTAAGGCTCTCGGGAGGCATGCGGAGTACATGGCCAAGCCAACTGAATCGCCTTTTCTTGACGACAGTTGTAACCAAGATTTGCTGCGTCCTACGCTTTATCTCTTCATTCCTCACAAAGTCAAACCACCGCACGCCTAAAATTCCAATAGTGCACAAAAAAATCCTTTAAATGCTAATCTGTTCTGTTTACTGTATTTTATCGACATCTTAATTAAAGTTGCCACAAAACGTGACCAAACCTGTGTTAAACCAATATGAAATCATTTTAACCATATTATTAAATCAAATTTTTATATGGTGTATGAGTATTTTAATGTTTTAGAATTTAATGAACCCTGATGATGACAAGGTTCTTGTCGAAATCAGTTGGTTAAAGTGTACTAATAATTATTTAAAAAATGGTTAGAACAAGGTTGTTTAATTTTATAATGTGTTCCACAAAGTATCTGCGAAAAACATTCAAGAAACATTATGAAATCATTAAATCGTACCAAAACGTAACAATTTTACAAGCTAGAATTCCTGTTTACTTAAAATCATTTATAATAGAAATGTACCTTCATTAATTAATTCGGCAGTCCCTTTGTGATAAAATCTATACATTTTTAATTAAAATTATATGCGGTGTTTGAAAACGACGCAGAGTGCATCGAAACACCCGACACAGTTGATTATAAGCAAAAGTGGTATTCATTAAGTAAAACATAAATTAAAAATGGAAACGTAACGTTTTGGTGAGGACCTCCACACTTATATTGAAGTGC